>NC_061510.1:115344806-115368639 GCF_022539505.1 Lolium rigidum
GCGTCGGCGGTCAACGGGCTCCCGGAAACACTTGCGCAACGGTCCGATTTTCCGTGGCGGAAGGGCGCCCAAACGCGACGGACCAAAAAAACGTCGTTGGACTTTGCCTGACGCAGTTTCCACAACAGAACCCATATCGTCGGGTTAGGCCCATGGGCGACGAAAAATACCCCTTAGCGGACGATTTTGAGACGTTGTCTATCAGAACTTTTCTTGTAGTGACTAGCTTGTTGATTAATAGATGATTATGGTTTCGTGATCATGAACATTGGATGTTATTAATAACAAGGTTATGTCATTGGTTGAATGATATAATGGACACACACCCATATGAGCGTAGCATAAGATCAAGTCGTTGAGTTCAACTTGCTATAAGCTTTTGATACATAGTTACCTAGTCCTTCGATCATGAGATCATGTAAATCACTTACACCGGAAGGGTGCTTTGATTACAACAAACGCCACTGCGTAAATGGGTGGTTATAAAGATGGGATTAAGTATTCGGAAAGTGTGAGTTGAGGCATATGGATCAAGAGTGGGATTTGTCCATCCCGATGACGGATAGATATACTCTGGGCCCTCTCGGTGGAATGTCGTCTGATTAGCTTGCAAGCATGTGACTAGGTCACAAGAGATGACATACCACGGTACGAGTAAAGAGTACTTGTCGGTAACGAGGTTGAACTAGGTATGGAGATACCGATGATCGAACCTCGGACAAGTAAAGTATCGTGTGACAAAGGGAATCGGTATCGTATGTAAATGGTTCAATCAATCACTAAGATGAGAATGAGAGGCAGAAATCTCCAAACAGCAAGACTTGGTATAATCTAGCTATGTGCCCATTTTTTATGTTTAGATGAGTGTACTTGCTAATAAACTAACCAGTAACCAATGTGGAGAGCATATAAACCACCAACTTGCTTGGGACAAAAGGCCTTGTTGTTGGTGTTAGACTGTTAGTGCTGTTGTTTTTGTTGAGGTTGGACATGCACATCTTTCATGTCATGAGATAGTTTTTTGTATCAAAAGTTTCAGCATGGATACATAACTCAATGAAATCAGTAGTAGAGTGATGTTTTGGAACATGGGAGCATATGCTCCCTATATTTTGAAATGCATCTTACACATATTTTAAGTTTCAAAAAAATTGAAATAAAAAATTCGCACGTACATCTTCATGTGCTACGCACTCACAAAGTCGTTTCATAAAAAATGAACTTATCATGTGACGTGTGTAAAAAAGACAAAATTCAGTGCTGAAAACAATGCTTTTCACAGGATAAGTTTTCTCATTTTTACATAGGCTACAAAAAATATTATTTTTTCGTGAAACTTGACGCATACACATATATTATGGAGATATACATGTAGAATTTTTTGTCAAAATTTTTCCACACTTCAAAATATGTTTTGTTGGTAGAGGGAGCATACGCACCCGGGAGCCGAATTGAATTTCCGGGGACTCTCCAAATGCAAAACTATTCGCTAAATATAAAAAAACCTTAGAAAACAGTTTGTAACCGCTGAGTGTCACGAGTTAGAATCCCACTCTTCTCCTTACCATGCTAGAGTGGAGAACTTGAAATGGTCGATCCATTTCACTTTTCTTCTTTCTTCATCGCCATCACTAGCTCTCATGGTTTCCATGAAACATCCTTCCTCACAGACCTGAAAGCTATGACCAAGAAAAAAATATGACCAATTGGCATTGAACATAAATGGAAGTCATGGAAAAAAATGGTATTGCAAATAGTAATATGATTTCCTTGAAATCACATTCATATATTAGATATTCAAAAGGAAGGATTTTGCAGGTAATATGTGACAAGTGCTTGCTTCTAGATCTTCAGGGAATGCCATCGATACTTGGTACACATCACCAAATAGATAATAGTCAGCTTTGAAAAGGATGTGCTACATACCAAAGAATCAATTACTAGTACTTTTGTAGTTTCAATCAGCGCAGGCGGACATTTGAGCTGTGTGTAGTAAGAAACATCTCTCGATCATACGACATTCCGCATTCGGAACCGCAACATCTCAATTCGCCTTTCAGAATCTGCCAGCGCTCTTCCATGGTTTCCAGTGTAGCCACTTCCTATGTAAAATGATACAGTCCTTAGTGAAAATTCATATGCAACCCTGCAACTGTAGGTCTATGGAGCGAACTTTAGTTTTTTGCTTTTGAGATGTGATAAACTTGCAGCTTAAGAAGACCTAGTCTTAAAAACAAATATGCGCAGTGGAACTAACTTTTGATTTGATTACCCTTGATTAATTGGTGCGCAAGATGCTACTGCAAGTGAGCGCCGCATGGAGACGAGCTCCAAGGGCTTCTCCTCCTTGCCCCAAACCACGACGCCGGGAAGAACGCCGGCTGCCGGCACCGATGAGGCCCCGATCCTCCATCCGGTGGAGGGGCCCAGGCTGCAGCCGCGCTGAGCTCGGTCCTCGGTGCGCGCCTTGCACGGGCCGAGGAAGACGGCGGGTGCGAGTTGCTGGCACGCCTAAGCCCGAGAAGGCCGACCGCCACCGAGATGTTGTTTCCTAAAAAGAGGATACGCAGAGCGTTGGTTCATGAACTATTCCGAGATGAGATGAGTGGATTTGTCATTGATGTCCCAAAATGTATATAAACTGGTCACTGAACTCTTGTTTACGAGCGGTAGGCACAAACAATAGAGGGACTTCGCCTTTCTGCGAAGATGACATCGTCTTCTTTTGTTTGGAAATATCAACCATGCATCAATCCATGAACATCAGGCATGTTGGTCATCAGGGCCAACATAATATCCCTTCTGCCCAACTCTGCTTTCAACAACTCTTGGGCATGTTAGTGGGGAATTAAGATTGGATCTGTAACTGAGAGGAACCGAACAAATACCAGGCTCATTCCAATAAATTATCTACGATCCTGTAACAATTGCAAAACACAGGTTTCAGAATCAAGCTATTGCTGAGCCGAGACCAAACTTATTCCTGGGGCAAGCGGATTCTACAGTTTGCAAAATTGAAAAATTATATAGTTGGACAACATAAAAGGCGTCAAGTTCAGTGCATTGAGGAAGAACAAGTAAACAAAACGCATAGAGGTGCATATCCATTCCACCAAGCAATTTAGTTCTGAATTCTTGCGCCACTCAACAGAACTTTGGGTGTTCATCTACTTTCAAGGATCAAAATATTTCTGCGCTAAATCTGCAAGAATTTAACATCAAGTTCCCCTCTACTCCTGGATAGTTGTCATCTCTCATCTGGTCCTTAAAAAGTTGTCACTTATCAGCTTCTGAAGAACCAAACACAAAATGATTATGTTGCTGCAACATAATCATGTGACGCCAAATATGTGTCATAGTGCAACAGCAAATTTACCACATCACAATGAAATATGTGACTCCAAACAGACAGAGGATAAATGAAATATGTGACAACAACGAGTTTTATTAAAAGTTGCCAGACTTCGTGCATACAAAGAAGTAAAAAAATGTCAATATTTTAAACCTGGAATTCCTTAAAACTTCAAATATGAACAGATAGATTCTCAAAATTATGCAGTTGAGCCCATGGAATTACCACAATCTTGACAAACGAGTGTGTAAATAGCAGCCACATTGGTCTGCAACCATAATTTCCTTGGAGGTACCCAATGATTCCCCATTCATGTTCCTAACACTTGCTAATTTCATATTCATGCCACTGAATCAGAGCTCATAAGAAGAAGAACAAAGGTGGTTCTAGGGCATTTCCATCCTCATGCATCCTAAACAAGGTGTGTCGAACAAGTCTTTCATGAAAAACATGTGTTTTGAAGTCCAGCATGCGGCCATCACAAGGAACGTCTGAAGCTTAATGCCCTTTATGTCATAGTGCAATAGCAAATTTATGGCATCAACCAGTACATCTCCCTTGGGGCAAACAACTTGCGTGCACCAATATGCATCAGTTTCTCCATCGTCGTCACCCAGCACACCCACAAGGAAACATAATCCGGGCACCAATCTGTCTCAGTTTTTTTTTTTTTGAAACAAGGCAATCTGTCTCAGCTACTACATCTTGGTCAAAACAATTTAATTAATCAAGAGGTTTAATTATGAATTCTGATGCCCCAAGACACAACTTTGGTGTTTCATCTACTTTCAAGGATTGGAATATTGATGCAATAAATCTGCAAGAATTTAGCATCAAGTTCCTCTCTACTAGATAGTTGTCAGCTGGTCCGTATCAAAGTTGCCAGTTATCAGATTCTGAAGAACCAAACAGAAAATGCTCATGTCTCTACATGCCAAACAGACAAATGGTGATTTCGAGATACTATATCATTTGGAACAAAATATCTCGATTTCAGAGAAATCTGCAACAGCAACGAGTCTTAAAGAAAGGTTGCCAGAAACAAATCCCAGTCTTCAAAACTTGGAATTCCTTAAAACTTAAAAAATGACAACAGATGGATTCTCAAAATTATGCAGACGAGCGCAAAGAGGTACCAAAATCTTGTAAAACACATGTGTCAATAGCAGCCACATTGGTCTGCAACCATAATTCCCTTAGCGGTACCTGATGATTTCACATTCTTGCTCATGACACTTGCTGATTTGATATTCATTTGACTAAAATAGAGCACAAAGAAGAACAGCAAACATAGCCTTTGTTGACACCACAATATTCTCTACAGCCACCGGAAGAAAGGTGGTTCTTCGACATTTCCGTCCTCCTGCGTCCTAAAGAATGTGTGGGGAACAAGACTTTCTTGAAGAATATGTGTCGTGAAGTTAAGCATGCGGCCATCACAATGGAACTTCTGTAGCATATTGCCCTTAATGTCATAGTGCAACAGAAAACCTCCGACATCAACCAGCACATCTCCCTCCGGGGAAACAACTTGTGAGAACCAATCTGCATCAGTTTCACCATCTTCATCAACCAGCACATCTCCCTCCGGGGAAATAAATTCTGGTTCAAACCGACGTATCTCTAGCACTGGCAGTTTAATCCGATACTTGTGGACCCACATGGCACTCTTGTAGTCCTGCAGAAGCCAGAGATCCACCTCTGATCCACCTATATTGCTGCTGGAAATGGCAAGAGTGCCCTCCATCTCAAGCAACCAGGTCATATGCCCTAACTCAGTAGGACCTTGGAGCCACTGAAACACCTCGGCCACAGTGTCAAACACCAGTAAGCATTTCAGCAAAGTCGAGCACGGTGGCCAATGCAGGTTGTTGGAGAAGAGGCAAGGCTTATCCAAGCGTAGATTTAATGGCTCTCTCTGCAGCCATTGTGTCACAGACCTCGAGGATGTTTCAGGCCAAATCACCCTCTCATTCTCTGTGCCCACAGTATTGACATAGAACGTTGGTGCCACACCAATGCTTCGGTAGTACAAGACACGGTACTCGCGCGACGAATGCGAACAGCCGTGAGCATACAATCCCATGATGGTGTCATGCTGAAGCGCCGGCGGGTAGGCGGAACACCACTGCCGTGTGGCAGGGTTCCAGAGGTGTAGGCGGGTATAGTAGGACATGAGGAGGAGACCATCACAGGCTGCATAGACCTTAAACGGGCTGTCATCATAATGACTCAAACCGCTGTCGGTGAATCTGACAACGGACCGTAGCTGGTTAGTGTGGAGGTCCAGGGTTTCGATGCAGTAGTCCAGGTCGCGCCTAGGACCCACGTCGCGGACGAAGGACAGGAGCCGCCGAGGCGGCTGGCGGCGGTGGTGGGCTAGGAGGAAGGCGCCGTCGGATGTGATGTGGCGCCAGTCCTTGCAGACGGCGCGGCAGCGGAGGATGGATTTCGGCGGCAGGCGGAGCAGGATCTCCGACACTAGCTCCTCGGGGAAGCCCGCAAAGGGCCTCAGCCGCTGCTCCGGTGCTCTTGTGCTCTCCGACATGGCCGCGATGTAGTGGGAGCGGCGTGTAGCCACCATCGATCTGTGCGTGCTTCAGTTGCGTTCTTGCGCTGAAATACACCATGAACGAAAATGAAATCAGGGGTCCGATTAACTAAAGCCACAAGATATAGATCAAGTATGTGCGATTTGAACCCACCTGACTCAATGTTCGTATTCCGTTCCGCAGCGCCGCAGTTCACCTGGACAAGGGGAGGGAAGAGGGGGTATGGGGAAAGAAACAGTTCGTAGGTTTTCTCCACCTCTTGAAATTGGCATCGCCAGCACAGGCCCGAGCCCACACGGTTGGAATAAACTGGATCATACGTAAATATCCTATTCATTAACCAACTAAGGGCCATATTAACTTTGCTCATTTGGTTGGGCCCAGGTAAGGCTTCCTTTCCCAATTATTCTCCATTTCTCATTTTTTGGTTGAAAAAATTCAAATTTGGAAAACTTCAGGCTTTCAAGGAAAAAATTGCTTGGATCGCAAAATGTTCACATTTGAAAAATATTCAAAATTGAATATTGTTCAGATTCAAAAATGTTCATCAATAAAAAAGTCAAAATTTAAAAGTGTTCAAAATTGAAAATTGTTCAAATCTTTTAAAAAATCGAAATTAAGAAAATGTATATTTTTAAAAAACGGAGAAAATTTGTTCTGAAATGAAAACATTCAAATTTCGAAAATGTTCAAAAAAAATGTTTAGAAAAAAGCTGAAGAAAACATAAAACCGAAAGAAACCGCCTGAACTGAAGAAAAAACAACACTACCTTCCTGAGCGTTCCCAAAACCTTCCTGTTAACGGGTGGGGCTTATTCCATCCCGCTAGCAGATGATAAGTAGGGTTTGCCCCTTTTTAGATGGAAGACATGATTACAATAAAAAAAGGACGCGACTAGGGAGCCTCCGGGGGCTCGTTTGTCCAATCTAGCCCTTAGCCTAAATATAGAAAGTGGAGCATACGTGACATCACATGCACATTTAATTAGATGTATTTTTTAAAAAAAGTCATAACTCCTAAGCCGTATGTTGAAATTGCGATCCGTTTTCACCGTTGGGTCTCTCGTGACTAGATCTTCGAAACTAGATCTCATTTGTATATGTTTCGACAAACTTTTTTGTTGAAAAGCAACTTAGTGTTGCGGAAAAAGCAACTTAGTACAAATAGTTGCTTCATTACATTTTTTTATATTTTGTAGCCAATTTAGCTTTCTAGATACTCACCTAGCAATAACAATGAACAACTTCATGATACTAGACGTGCGACTTTGCACTACTTGTTGCTAGCCATATTTAATAGTATCATTGGTACCTTGCACTCTGGGGTAGACAATTTAGTAGCAACGAAAATACAACTTTATAACAAACAATGCACAACTTAAGTGCAACGGTATGCAACTTCGCGACAATGTTGCAAAACTTCACAACAGTGATACTAGCTAGCCGACTTAGTACTAATGGTAAACAACTTAGACAAAGTGATAGGCAAGTTCATTATTTTTTTGTGTTTTGTCGCTAACATAGTTTTCGAGATACTCAAAACAGTCGGCAACCTCATAGTACTAAGGCAAGCAACTTTGTACTACTAGTATCGTTTGCAACTTGGTTTTCGATGTACCCAACTTAGTAGAAACGATATGCAACTACATAACAAATGGTGCGCAACTTAGATGTGGCGGTAGGAAAATTTACGATAATGGTGCACAACTTCACAACAATGGTGGTACCGGACTTAGTACTAATGGTATGCAACTTAGCCAACCTTAATAGTAGTGATAGGCAACTTAGACATGGTGCTACCCGACTTAGTACTAGTGGTAGGCAACTTAGGCGTAATGATGTGAAGCAACAATTTATTGTCGGCAAATGCAACCTATCATCTCCAACATGCAACTTTGCTTGATCTAGCTACAACCCAGTTGATAAATGGATGCAACTTAATAAAAAGAAACAACTTGCTACAATTGGTTTTTAAGTTGCAGCCATAACCCTACTAAGTTGCATTTGGGGTATACAACTTCACAAATAGGGTATGCAACTTAGCACTAGGAGTATACAACTTAGCATTAGGCGTATACAACTTAACAATAATAGGTATGCAACTTAAGACGTGTGTAGCAACAAATTGTTCTCACTTGCAGTTGCTGGTGTTTTTTTTTGTTGCAACCATAACCCCACTGAGTTGCATTTCGTGCATGCTATAGTTGCTCCACCCTCTAAAAGTAAGTTGTTGTCACCCTGGTGTAGGGTATGCAACTTAGCACTAGTGGGTGGGTATACAACTTAGGAATTGTGTGTATTCAACTTAGCAGATGTATTGCTAAGTTGTATACAAAAGGGCAATGCAATAGTGTGTATTCAAACTAAGCATATGCGTGAATCCATAATTTACTGATTACAAAAACGCAAATGTGTGAGTGAACAACCTAGTGCTGCGAGCCACGACACAAGGTGCAACGCGAGCTACAAGAAGCCGAAGTGGGTATATCTTTGAGACCACTAGTGCTCAACCCTCCGTGGAGCCAGGTTGAACAGTGATTTACAAACGTTTCTAAGCAACTTGATTCATGGGATAAAATCAACAAATCAAGTTGCATTATTGCACATGAAAAAGGGAAAAAAATCAAACAAAAAGGGCACCAATCCACATCCATGTATACTCCATGAAAAACAGAAATGCAACTCCATTCCGTTCCATCTAAAACTAAGTTGGACCATGAATACAACTATGCAAAATCTAAAAAGCAATGTGTGAAGCAAATGTTGCTATATCAGTTCAGCGGTTCAAAGAACCATGTTGATAGAGAACAAACGGTAACAAACTAACAATCATGGGTAAGCATGTTGTCTCTAAGCGTCCACTAGCACAAACATTTGACACAAACACATGAAACTACAGTTGGAATGCTAAAAAAATCATGCCATTGGATCATGTAGAAACTGTGATCTAGCTGAAATCACTCCGTCACATAGCAACAGTGTGATTTCTCCAAATGTACACATCGTCGAAAGAAAAAAAAACTTTGACATCAAATTAATCTCAAGCTTCAAACATTTGCTGAAAATGTACATCACAAAGTGAAACAGGTGCAACAGAATACTTGGACCAAGTTAAGTAGAAGCGCAAGAATACCTTGAATGGAAGAGTGCATGTTTGCATGTTTTAAACAGGAGTAGGATGCAACATATGTCTCCACACCTGGAACGACAATTAAGTTCAGTAGAGCTGTCAAGATAATTTCAGTTGGATCTACAGTACAAAATACAAGCTACCACCACGAACTGAACTGTATTGTTTCCCTTGGTCACTTACCAGCCCTGCAGGAAGGATCAACACAATCTGGGGGAGTCCCTCATTGACGATGCGAACCCTGAGAGGCATAGACGGCCCATCATCGTCTGGACCTGGTACATCGGCATCACCGGCAGGAAGACAAGCTTGTCGGCAGCGACGTGCTGCTCTGCATCTGCATCTCCACCAGGACCTTGTTGCTGCAGCTGTTCGCCACAGACGTGAGCACGTTTACCACATCTTTCTGCAGCTGTTCGGGGCTTCTCATCCTTATGCGCACCCAAATCACCACCACCGATCGTCACAAAATCGAGCGCCACGCCCGCGCGGGCCACCACGATCTCCGCACCCGCGTTGGGGCAGCCGACCTCCGGCATGCCGGTGGGGCGAGTAACATAAGGAGGGGGCAGGAAGGGCGCTGGGCAGAGGAACGCGGGGAGGGCGGCGCTCGCGCGGAGATCACCTCGGGGAATCCCGCGACTGGGGTCGAGGTTCGCGACCGGGCACACCGCCGGGAAGCCTTGTGGCGGGTCGGACGCTTGGACCTCGACGGAAAACCGCTCGGCCTCCCGTGTGGCGGCGGGTGGGGGTGGAGGCCGCGCACGAGAGGGGGTGGCAGAGCGGAGTTAGGGGTAGATAGCAGCGCTCGCCGACGAGGGAGACGGCGCGGGGTAGGGGTAGAGGGCCGGGCTCGTCAGCGAGGACGGCGGGGCTCACCGGCGAGGATGGAGGCGCTCGCCGGTGGAGGTGGTGGCGCACATGATGCTATCGCTTTCCGTGGTTTGGTCCACACCGGTGTTCCTCTCTGTACGACACGGGACAACCAGGTGCCAACCTGTCGGAAACGAAGCTCGATCTACCCGATCGGACGGTCAGAAATTGGAGGCTCGTTTTGTCCAAATAGCACCCAAGCACTTTTTAGCACTTGGGATAAAAAAAATGGATGGACAACACGATTACATTCAATAGGCTCAACAAACTCGTTGGACCTTGGAATGCAATTTTTTTAAGGAACACTTGTATTCAATTTAGAGACGGCAGTGACATCCTCGACCACAAGACGGGTTACATCATCAGCTAAGTCCTGGTTGCTAAAGCATGAGCGGGTTTATTACATGCCCTTGGGCAAAAATCCACAAGTCTCTCGATGAACAAAGTAACGATCTAGCCTGGTTAAGCGTAGTCGAAGGTTGAAGAGTTGATTGATTGTGTTTGGGTTATGTGAATCAATGTGAATCAATGGGGATTTGATCAACAGGACAGATACCATGCTGCAATGCAACAATTACAGAGCGGAGAGGGTCGCTGGCATGTTCAATCCTCCTGGCAGCATCGATACAATGCGGCCGTCGGCAAAGACTAAAACTACGTTAATCCTTCGGCATGGCAAATTCAGGTGGTGGAGAAGACCGGCATTGATTCTCTGGACTAGAAGCTCAGATTTGAAGAACTAGTCCCATTCAATGTTGTGATGTTTGACCCAAAACTAGAGTTCATCGACAATCAACTACTTTGTCGTCCTAATTTCCCGTGCAACAATATGGATGGAGGCACTGGTCCTTGATAAAAACACCACATGCTCCACTGCTCCATCTACATTGAGTTTGGCCATGCCAGACGTAGGATAATGTTGGTTCTTTCTCATAATCGTCAGGTTTCGGTTGACACAGTTGATTGATTTTGGGCGTGCATGAAAAATAAGATACTGTGAACAAAGTGTCTCGCCCAGATATACAGGAACTAGACATGTTCAAGAGAAGTTAGGAAAAAAAAAGACATGTTTAAGATTAGCTAGTTCAATACATCAAGTTGTCAGCAACCATAGTTTTGACTGCCTAAACACGAGATCTGTAGGAATGTGTACAAAACTCTCGACAACCTTGTAGCAGACATGGTATGTTCAAACAGATCAGGCATACTAACAATATAAATAACCTGAACTGTAATTTGCAAGGAAAAAAGAAGGGTGGCATGCCGGCATCCAAATTCTTGAGTTCCAGGCTTCTAATGAACAAAGAAGCGATGCTGCATTTGAGGTGAGCCTTCCCATACACTTGACTTCCATTTTCTGAGGTTGAAACATGCAACACTGAAATAAAGTTGTCCAAAGCTAAACCGAACAACAACCCTGGTTAGTGTAAAAACACCATTACCGTGAGAACACTCCAATCACAGAAATTGCAGAATCCAAATTACAGGTGCTCAAAAGTTTTCATGTGGGAAAGGACTACGATCTACAGTCCCCTAAAGAAAGGTGGCTCACGGGCGCGTCCATCCTGCTGCATCCGGAAGAACGGGTGTGGAAGAAGGCTTTCTTTGAGGATATGTGTAGTTAAGCTCAGGCTGGGATTGCACTGAAATTTCCTAAGCAAGTTACCCTTTCTGTCATAGTGCAACTGCCAGCCAGTGGTACACCAATCCGTGCAATCAACCAGCACATCTCCGTCTGCGGACACAACTTGTGACGTCCAACGTTCATGTTTGGCAATAAGGTAAATCTCAGCCGCTGGCAGTTGAATCTGATACTTGTGCACCCACGCCGCGCTCTTGTAATCCTGTAGAACCCAAAGATCGACCTTTGACGTACCCACCCGACTTTCGGACATGGCCAGTGTGCCCTCCATCTCAAGCAACAACACCACAGGCCACGTCTCAACAGGAGTAGGCAACCACGAGAACTCTTCAGCCACAGTGTCAAACACCAATATGTTCTTGGGCGGCGTCGATTGCGGCAGCCAATGCAGCTTGCCATTAGACAAGAAAGGCATGTCAAACTGGGTAGCTTTCGACCCTCTCGCTAACCAGTTTCTCATGGACTCCGAGTATGAACCAAACTTAATGCGCCTCGCATTCTTCGAGCCCACGGTGTTGATGAAGAACTTAGTTGTCTGAGTCCGACGATCCTCTCTATAGGACAACAGTCGGTACTCTCCGGAAGGGCCGTGAACATAGAGCCCGGCAATCTTGTGAGTGCGAAGTGAAGGTGGGCGGACTGAAGCCCACTCCCGTGTGGCCGGGTTGCAGATGTATAAGCTGTCGTAGTAGGACATGAGCAGGAGACCATCGCAGGCGGCGTGGACCGTGAAAGGGCAATCATCTTCGTCGAAGCGGCTGTAATCGTTGCCGGTGAACCTGACAACGGACCGGAACTCGTGGGTACGAAAATCCACGGCTTCGACGCAGTAGTCCAAGAGGTTCAGGTCGATGCCACAGCCGTTACAGCCAACGTCGCGGACGAAGGAGAGGAGCCGCTGCGAAGGCTGGCGGCCGTGGTGGGCGAGGAGGAAGGCTCGGTCGGTGGTGATGGAGCGCCAGGCCTTGCAGACGGCGCGGCACCGGAGGACTGACTTGGGCGGCAGGCGGAGCAGGATATCCAACAGGAGCTCTCCAGGGAGGTCGGCGAGGGGAATCGCCCGTTTCCCCGGCGGCGGATTTGCCATGGTCGGTTACCTGGTGACGGGCGAATCTACCAGCCGTATCTAGATTTGCACGGGAAGAAAAAGGAATTAGGGTTCCAGATTGACCACCAAACCTACATGAAATTGAACTCAGAAACAGCTGCGACGAGCTCTCACCTTCAATCAGTGTCGCCATTCGTCTCCGCTTCCATGGATTCGTCCTCCGGTAGCAGAAACCCTCAGCAGGTGGAGAGATGGGGAACAGCGTAGCTTTCTGCGTTCCCACCGACCGCTCTTGAAGCCGGCGAAATGAACAGACGGCCCGAGAGCGAAGTATGGATAGCTGTAAACTGGGCCAGACCGTCTACATGTTAGGCCATATTAAAGCCCATAACTAAATCTGCTGTTATTTTGCATGGAGGGCCCATTACCAATACAATACAGAAAAGGCTCTTCGCTGGGTCAGAAAAATCATAACTACTCCTCTCCATTTAGTCCCCTCAAACAAAAACAAAAATAAAAAAGGCCCCTCTCCATTTTCACGCAAGAAACAAATAGGCGTACTTGCCCATTACCATTTGATCGTAAAAAAAAAAAAGCACTGCCATTTTGAGAGCCTACAAAAGGACCGTAATGGTGCAGATCAGTGCCATTTTTATTTTATTTTTGGAGGGAAGGCCATCATGGCTACTTTATTGATTGCAGAAAATAGTTACATCATCCAACAAGAATTGTAAAACGTAGCTAGGAGGATCATCGACTCAATTTCATGATGTTTTCAACACTCAACACTGCTTCTAGCTATTTCATGACCTACCTATTAGCTTTCCGTGAAAAATACTTACCCATTACTACTGTTGAGAGCATACCAAAGGACCGTAATCATGCATACCAATGTTGCTGGACATAGGCGAACTCAACATTCACCGTTGGCCTACGTTTAGAAAGGTATATTGTCATTTTACAACATCTTAGTCGCACTTCACATAACCCTCGCGGAGAGTTATTTGACGTCGAACAAAACAATGAGCCCAACCATAGCTTGTATAGCCTCGACTGATGCAGCCCAATAAATTCTTCGGCGCTTCTAGGTTGACCACATCCCATAAGGGCCGCTTGGAGGTGCCGGACACAAGCGGCAAGCAGCGTCACATCGGGTACCGACAGGAAAACCAGCCATGTAGTTGACATAACGTCTTGTCAGTCTAATTTAAATGTCGGTGTTAAGTTACACAGGCGGAGGCAGGCAAGACGACGTACGGTCGTTGTTGCGGCTTCCCCATGCGTCAGCATCGTGGCTTCCCCATGGGGGGTTAATGCGCGCCTTCCCGTCATTTCTTACTGATTCTTGCCTCCATTTTCGCCTAGCTGGCTATAAGATGGACCTATCGTGCATGCTTCTTGCCAACGAAGTTGACTCTTCGCCTAGCCACGATGTACGCCATGCTCGGCCATGATGTGGGAGAGCGTGTCCCGCCATGTGCCTGCTTTAGTTTTGCTTGCTTCTCGCCAACAAAGATGTCTCGTCACCTAGCCACGGCTTATGCCATGCTAAGCCATCGTGTGTGCGAACATGTCTCGTGGCCGAACCCAATGGCATCACCTTCGAACGACGACATCGGCAAGGAGATGGACCGGTTCGACGACGAGGAGGGGGGAGGAGGAGGAGGCTCAATGGGTTACCACGGTGGAGGAAACTAGCTAGGCACGCGCAATAGTGAAGGCGGCGCACGAACCAGCACGGTCGAAGCCAGTGCCGAGAGGCGGGCCGAGAAGGTGAAGAACGGTGGTGAGGCTAGCCCCTCTCGTGGCCGAACAATGGTGGGACTTAGATTAAATTAGATTTTAGGTTTAAGTAAAATTGTGTTCACATTTGTAAAATATTGTTAAAAGGTAAATCAAATTTATGTTCATCGTTTAATACCACTTTGTACCTTTTTTCAAAGGAAAAGTCTAGTATATACCTGCCTTTGGCTCCAAGTCCAAGTCCATGGAGGCTGGCCATGTGCTTGCGCAGCGTGTTGCTTTGATCCTGGACATGCTGAACTGAACGCAAACTACCACCAACCTCTCTTGTCGCCCAATCATCCGGAGAGCGAATATACAAATCCAGTTGGATCTGCAAGTTGCCACGTTGGGAAAGTCAGAGCTCTTTCCAGAGTTGAACAGCTCAGACCCTCCGCGCTCGTGCGGTCGTTCGTTACCGTTGGCGAGAAGCTGACGAGTGACGATGCTCTTGTACAGTGCCGATCGAGTAAATTCAGTCGGTGCAGATTAGGTGTAGCCGTAGCCTGCAGTGGACAAGGTCTTTTTTTCTAGTATCTCAGTCTTCAGAAGTTTCGAAGTACCAGATGCTCGTGTAAATTCCGGCTAAGGCCAGTGATCGTTTTCGTCCACCTGATCGGAAATGCGTCTGGGTTCTGCTCAGCGGGGCATGCAAAGTGACAGGATCGCGCCGAGCGTTCTCCATTTTTTACCCGGTCCCGTAAGTCAGGGACATCGAAATCGACCGCTTCGATTTGCTTCTTTTTCCCCTTCTTTGCTGCCCTAGTGCGACGTCACCACCCCAACCCCACCCGCCGCCATCCCGCCGCAGCGCCGCAATACTCGTCGTTGGCTCCGTTGTTGCCGCGCGGGAGAGCAAGATCGTACTCGGGGTTGGCCCCGACGCGTACCTGCTGACTATTTTGGGACCAAACGTTGCCGGTTGCGTCGCCCTTCCCCGCTGCCCACGACCTGTTCGGTCAATTGTGCCGGTAGGTTTCTTCTCCTATTTTCGGTGCTAATTGTGCTCGGCCATTGATCAACAGTTCGTACCCACGCAGATGGACATGTGGAATATGGTGGAGGAGTTCCGCGCGGAGGTCGTTGACTCCTCTTCCGCGGGGAGTCCGATCAGTCGACGACGACATTGGCAACTACTGCGGCCTCCATGATCCACGAGTTCACCTCAAACCCGGGGCTGAAGACCATGCATGAGGTGATGACATGCTGCGTGATCATGCACAACATGATCGTTGAGAACGAATGTCCTGATGGCCGCAATGAGAACCACTGGGAATTCCAAGATGAGCTGGTTGCGCCACTTCCTGGAGCTTTATCTTGGGAGGACTATCTACATATGATTGTAGAAGTCACTGACGAAAACGTCTGCAAACAGCTGCTGACGGATCTGATTGAGCATCAGTGGACATTGGCTGACCATGAAGATTATGCCTAGAGGAATACTATCTTATTTTCATGTAGCTTTTCAAAATTTGAATGTAATAACTATGACTTCGTTGAATTATTTATTTTGTTGTTTGGAAACTTCATAATTGATGCAAACGCGAAAATGCGTCCGCTGGAGCCACCCCTGGCGCAAATGGACGCGCGGACAAAAACGGTCTGTCTCGCGTCTGCCGCGCGACACGAACGAGCGCTAGCGGACACCGAAATGTGTCGTGCGCTGGAGATGCCCTAAGAGCATCTCTAGCAATAATCCATCCCGGACCGTATCGTTTTTCTTTTAAATTTCGGTTTAAAATGTGGCCGGATGAGATGCTGCAAACCGGCCCGCATACCTCATTGCGGCATGTGAACTCCGTTTATAACCAGGAGTGAGGGTTTGGATGCGGAACCGCATCCATTTCCACCTCTTCCTCCTCACGCCACCGCCGCTACCCTTTCTTCGATTACAAACGTAATCACCCGCTAAAACCGAATTTCCGCACCCGATTTCTCTCCTCCTCCTCCTCCTACCCTAATGGTCGGATACAATCCGGCGCGTGTCGGCCGCACAATTCTGTCGGGCAGCCGTGACTCTGGGTCGGCGACGCGCGCGACAGACACGCCGACCAAGCGTGCATCGCGCATCTTCGAGCGCCAGCGTGCTCTAACACCGCAACCTGCGCTCCCCCGCTTGGTTCGGCCTCCTACCGAACGTGAGTAACGGTGAGGCAGGGCCATCGTTTCCACCGGCGCCGTGGGGTCGAGTTCCGGCGTCGTGCGGGCTCCCTATGCTCTTGCGATCGAGCTTGACTCGAGTCCGAACGAGGCGGAGGATGCGGCCGCTCAGCAGGAGTTGCACCTCCCTTACCACTATCGTCACCGATGTGTGAGGAAGCAGAAGCGCGCCCGCGATGCCGACGTCAAGTTGGCGCGTGACATCCGGCGGGTGAAGCGTGCGTCCATCCTCTCGGAGATGGTGTGCCGCGGGTACGTCATCGTCAACTACTCTGACTCCTCCTACTTCTCCGACGCAGGCGCCGAAGACGACGATTCCGACGTCGAGGACGCGTGAAGCTCCGCCGTTGCCGATGAAGAACCCGAATCGTGTTTAAGATTTTGCATTTTGCAAATCTTTGTAAATTATCTTGGACAAACTACTTTAATAAATTCTCGCCAAGTTTGAGAAATCGTGTTTAGGGTTGTGGAAGGTGATACGTTTCTACGCCTGCAGCTTCTCACGCCAAAACAACAGATGCAGTTAATTCTGAGTTTATGGTTCTATAGATGGGTATCTGCTAGAGATCACTGTCTTTGTTGCACGGAAGGGACAAACCCGGTGGCACGCAACATATACGTGGCGCCATTTGGACTCCAGAGCAACAGGTATGCCGTTTTCAGGGCCAGCTGTGCTGCGGTACAGCACCATGCTGTGACAAGGGAGTTTTCTGCCATATCCTGACCAGTATATAACGAGCACGCGAAAAATCGCAGAGCCATCGTCAGAGCAAGTACAATAAGTCCTAGTCAGCTGGCTATAAGGATTAAAATAGTATATTATCAAGCTAGTGGAGGAGAGAGAGGAGAGAGAAGGAGAGAGTGGCTCTTACGCAAGAAGCATCGCTAAGACACGCCTCCTGCGCGACTTCACGAGAGTGAAAGGTGGGCCATATATTGATAAAGTACTATATTTTTATAGCTCACTATTGTATATATTGACTCTAAGTTGGCTATAGATGACATGGCACTTGACTTATAGCCAGCAGCTAGCTACACTATTGGAATTGCTCTCAAGGCTCCGAGCACACACGATAAGGCACGTCGCGGAGACGTGTCAAGGCACAATCCAGGCTGGGGACACCACCAATCCCTAGTCAGCTCCTGGACTCGTGCCTACAACCTGGCACCGACGAAATCGTCGACGACGTCATCTCCGGCCAGCACCGCCCGCCCGCCTTCCGCCTTCCAGCGACACGGGTGCCCACCGCCGTTAAATCGTGGAGGCTGACGTCGAGGCAAGCCTCGACCGCGTTGGCCGCCGTCTTTGCCTGCTTGGCCTCGCCGCCGCGCTGGCCTTCGCGCACGGGTGCACGTTCGAAACTTCCAACACCAACAATACGTGGGACGCTCGAATAACAAGCTCATTCAGCATTTCAGCGCGGACCGCTGTTCGGGGCGTTCAGAGAAACGGCATCGTCTTGTGAGTTGTGAGCTTCGTGCTGGTGGGAAGTCAATGGTCAAGGAGGCTAGAATAAATGGGATCTCGTGGCTAGACAGCCCACAAATGGCTTTCATTTCTCCATAAATGATTAAGACCACGTTTGGGTCTCACGGGGTGTGGTCTTTCTTCGTGTTGGAGTGACTCACGGGTCACGGCATCCGTGAGAATTGAGGGATTAGGAGGATCCTTGTAACCCCATTTCAGAGTTTTAACCTTGGGTTTAACATCTATGTGTTTTATAAAGGTAGAATATTAATTCAGTGGGACGCGACGTTCTCGTCGACAGCGAGACGTCTATGTTGACTTCGTCAATTTCAAGATTCAATCTGTCAGCTCGGTCTTCAGACTGTGCTAATAGGGGTAGGGCGTGCGTGTATGCGTTTATAGGGGTGAGTGTATGCGTGTGTATGTGAGCGTCTGCATTTGTACAGTGTTTCTAAAAAAAAGGGTCACGACATTCGTCGCGTTAGAACCGATCTACCTAGTGTACACGTTCCGGCGGCACAACCCAAACACAGTGATCTGTTTGGCGTGATTCATCGGTCCATTAAATTTGTGTAGTAGACGCGGATAACACGAGTGTCCCCCGTCGGCAGTTGGGCCCATGTGTAAGTGGCACATTTGTGGCTCATCTGACTCGTAGGACTTTAGAACACAATAATAGGAAAAACACATGGTCGTGCGCCATGTTTTGCGGTTGTACTCGGACGCCGTCCACATCTCCTTGTCGTCCACCACCACCTCCTCCTCCTCCTTCTCCTTGTCCACAAGTCCCCAAGCCACTGCTAGGGCCACCTCCACCACGCGGTCCTCCTCCATTGCATCTTCCACGACATGGGTGGTTGGTGTTTGGCGGCCCTTGGGGTGGTGGTGGACCGTGGCTTTGGTGGGAGGCCGATCGCATGATGTTTCCGGGAATCCACCATGGCGTGCACGTGGAAATAGGAGCCTCCGCGCGGAAAGCCGGTGAGGGATTTAACGACGTCCCATCACCATCAGAGGCAGAGCATCAATGCTTGACATCGGGTGATGTGGGCATTACCCTTCGGATAACCAATATTATGCTACCTCCTACGGCCCAACCAGGGGCCCATGAAGATCATCCACCGATCAAGGTGGACCGTTATGTCGGTTCCGAAGAAAGATTTTTTACGAACAAGGCAAGAAGACTAAGAACAAGGAAAGTTTAGACGTAGAACTCTTTGTAACCTAGCCGAACTCGGATAGAACTCTCGGACCTGGCCTGCAATATAAGGGTCAGTAGAGGGTCTGTCGAGGGACACAATCACCGCAGCCAGAACCACCGCAAGTCTAGAGCTAGGTCATTACAAATCTTAGCCTCTTGGCGAGATCATAGTCTTAGCCTTCGGCTACCCCATTGTAACCCAATAATTTTGATAATCAAGATCAGACAAGCAGGAATTAAGGGTTTTACCTCATCGAGGGCCCCGAACCTGGGTAAATCTCTCTCCCCGTTTGTTTGGTATCCGATGTCTCGTGTCAGCCTGCAGGATTCCGTCAACCCCAAGCCCCAAAAGGTGGGCATTATCGAGGAGTACCCTCGTCAATTGGCGCCGTCTGTGGGAAACATGTTGGCACAAGGCTCGTCATCGGTTGTTTCAGTCATGTCGTCACAACTTCATCAGCATCGCCGGTGTTGTCATTGGCTCCTTCATCACCAAGCTCGGGGAACTCGATTCGATTTGGGTCCTTCGAGTTTACTCCGCACAACGACTCGTCTCGCCCAATCTTTTCGAATCTGCAAGACGGGTTGGACATGAGGGAGTGTCCACTACTGGATCAACGCCGAGGGCATCCTTCGGCTGCCCGATCCACTCGTCCCCAACGCAGCAAGGACTCCATCCTCATCAGCGGTAGGATCAACCGCGTCGACTCCGGTCCCGGTCGATCTATCAACTGAGTTATCTGCATCAACGACAACCACTTCATCGCCATCAACTCTGCGCCAATCGATGTCATCTATGTCCGTTGGATCCGATGATTCTATGTCATCCGATCTGACATCGTATTATTGCCTAAATTGCGACACCAGGCATGGATTGGGCTCGGATGACACAACATTCGTCTGCAGTGCCAATTATTCTTCGGGTGATGAAAGTATCGACAACATCGCTAGGACAACCACCTAGAAGGTGGCGCATCATCAAATTTATGCTATTCTCAACTCGGGCGACGGAGAAGAAGGAGAGCGCACACCACGTGCCAGTAGGCGTCACAACGTTGAGAATAGTTCCAGTAACAATAATAGCGATTATACTATTACTGAGGAAGAGTGGGAAGCGGTTCGAGCTGCTATAGCCAATAATACTCGGCTCCCTTCTGGAACTTCAGCAGGGACTCTTAACGCATATCATTCTATCTTGGAGAGGAATTGAGTGCGGTTGTCGAATGAGAAGCAGGTCTTGATCGACGCCGGCTCGCGGCTGATCAATCAAGTGAGCGACGTAGAACCTCACATGCTAGTGCGTCTCGGAGCAACCAAGGTTCAGGTAGACATCAACCAAGGATGCCTCGACTTTCGGAAGATGATGCAAGGGAGATAACTTCAAACTTGTCCAAATCCTTTATGACTATGGACACCGCAGGCATGCTGAGGCCGAAAACTCTCGAGGGAGCAACTGCCAACTGATACGTCCCAAACGTATCTATCATTTCTTATGTTCCATGCTACTTTTATGATGATACTCACATGTTTTATACACATTTTATGTCATTATTATGCATTTTCCGGCACTAACCTATTGACGAGATGCCGAAGAGCCGATTCTGTCGTTTTCTGCTGTTTTTGGTTTCGTAAATCCTACAAAGGAAATATTCTCGGAATTGGACGAAATCAACGCCCAGGGTCTTATTTTTCCACGAAGCTTCCAGAAGACCGAAAGGGAAACGAAGTGGGGCGACGAGGCGCCCAGACCACAGGGCCGCGCGGCCAAGGGTGGGCCCGCGCCGCCCTATGGTGTGGGGCCCCCGTCAGCCCTCCGACTCCGCCCTTCCGCCTACTTAAAGCCTTCGTCGCGAAAACCCCAGTACCGAGAGCCACGATACGGAAAACCTTCCAGAGACGCCGCCGCCACCAATCCCATCTCGGGGATTCAGGAGATCGCCTCCGGCACCCTGCCGGAGAGGGGAATCATCTCACGGAGGTCTCTTCATCACCATGATCGCCTCCGGATCGATGTGTGAGTAGTTCACCCCTGGACTATGGGTCCATAGCAGTAGCTAGATGGTTGTCTTCTCCTTATTGTGCCATCATGTTAGATCTTGTGAGCTGCCTATCATGATCAAGATCATCTATTTGTAATACTACATGTTGTGTTTGTTGGGATCCGATGAATATGGAATACTATGTCAAGTTGATTATCAATCTATCATATATGTGTTGTTTATGTTCTTGCATGCTCTCCGTTGCTAGTAGAGGCTCTGGCCAAGTTGATACTTGTAACTCCAAGAGGGAGTATTTATGCTCGATAGTGGGTTCATGCCTCCATTGAATCTGGGACAGTGATTGAAAGTTCTAAGGTTGTGGATGTGCTGTTGCCACTAGGGATAAAACATCAATGCTTTGTCTAAGGATATTTGTGTTGATTACATTACGCACCATACTTAATGCAATTTTCTGTTGTTTGCAACTTAATACTGGAAGGGGTTCGGATGATAACCTGAAGGTGGACTTTTTAGTCATAGATGCATGCTGGATAGCGGTCTATGTACTTTGTCGTAATGCCCTGATTAAATCTCATAGTACTCATCGTGATATATATATATGTGCATTGTTATGGCTTCTTTATTTGTCAATTTCCCAACTGTAATTTGTTCACCCAACATGCCATTTATCTTATGGGAGAGACACCACTAGTGAACTGTGGACCCCGGTCCATTCTTTACATCTGAAATACAATCTACTGCAAACTCTGTTCTTTACTGTTTTTCGCAAACAAACATCATCTTCCACACTATACATCTAATCCTTTGTTTACAGCAAGCCGGTGAGATTGACAACCTCACTGTTACGTTGGGGCAAAGTACTTTGATTGTGTTGTGCAGGTTCCACGTTGGCGCCGGAATCCCTGGTGTTGCGCCGCACTACACTCCGCCACCAACAACCTTCACGTGATCCTTGACTCCTACTAGTTCGATAACCTTGGTTTCTTATTGAGGGAAAACTTGTTGCTGTACGCATCACACCTTCCTCTTGGGTCTCGCTACGGACGTGTGCTTCACGCGTATCAAGCTCTTTTTCTGTCGCCGTTGCCGGGGAGATCAAGACACGCTGCAAGGGGAGTCTCCCACATCCAATCTTTTTACTTTGTTTTTGTCTTGCTTTACTTTACTTTATTTACTGCTTGTTTGCTCTCTATATCAAAAATACAAAAAAATTAGTTGCTAGATTTACTTTATTTACTGTCTTGTTTGCATTCTCTATATTAAAAACACAAAAAAATTAGTTACTTGCATTTACTTTATTTACTACTGTTAAAATGAATACTCCTGAGAATACCAAGTTGTGTGACTTCACTAGCACAAATAATAATGATTTCCTATGCACACCTATTGCTCCACCTGCTACTACAGCAGAATTTTTTGAAATTAAACCTGCTTTACTAAATCTTGTTATGAGAGAGCAATTTTCTGGTGTTAGTTCTGATGATACTGCTGCCCATCTTAATAATTTTGTTGAACTTTGTGAAATGCAAAAGTATAAGGATGTAGATGGTGACATTATAAAATTAAATTGTTTCCTTTCTCCTTAAGAGGAAGAGCTAAAGATTGGTTGCTATCTTTGCCTAAGAATAGTATTGATTCATGGACTAAATGTAAAGATGCTTTCATTGGTAGATATTATCCTCCCGCTAAAATTATATCTTTGAGAAGTAGCATAATGAATTTTAAGCAATTAGATAATGAACATGTTGCTCAAGCATGGGAGAGAATGAAATCTTTGGTAAAGAATTGCCCTACCCATGGACTAACTACTTGGATGATCATCCAAACCTTCTATGCAGGATTGAATTTTTTTTCGTGGAACCTATTGGATTCAGCTGCTGGAAGTACTTTTATGTCCATCACTTTGGGGGCGGCAACAAAGCTTCTTGATAATATGATGATAAATTACTCCGAATGGCACACTGAAAGGGCTCCACAAGGTAAGAAGGTAAATTATGTTGAAGAAACCTCCTCCTTGAGTGATAAGATTGATGCTATTATGTCTATGCTTGTGAATGGTACATCTAATGTTGATGTGAACTTCATTAAAAGTAATAATTTCAACAACAATGCTTATAGGAATAATTCTGGTAACAACTATAGGCCATATCCTTCTGGTAATGGTAATGGTTATGGTAATTCTTATGGAAATTCTTACAACAATAATAGGAGTGTACCCCCTGGTCTTGAAGCCATGCTTAAAGAATTTATTAGTACACAAACTGCTTTTAACAAATCTGTTGAGGAAAAGCTTGATAAAATTGATGTTCTTGCTTCTAAGGTTGATAGTCTTGCCTCTGATGTTGATATTTTAAAATTGAAAGTTATGCCTAATGAAGATAAAGATATTAAGTCATTTGCTACAGCGAACGCCATCCAAATTCGAATTAATGAGAATATTAGATTGATGGCTGAATTGCATGCTAGGTGGGAAAGAGAAGATAACGAAAAACTTGCTAAAGAGAATAATGTAGCTAAAGTTTGGACTATTACCACCACTAGTAATATTAATGCTTCACATGTTGCTAAACCTCCTACTATCAATGATAAAATAATTGGTGTTGGCAATGTTTCTACTCCTAGTGC
>NC_061510.1:115368739-115394535 GCF_022539505.1 Lolium rigidum
GACACTAGCACGAGCCATGCCGCCGGCCTCGCCCCTCCATCACCGGAGTCAGGCAAAGCTTGTCGTAGTAGAGCTTGTTGTAGTAGACAGACGGGAAGTCGTCGTGCTAAGGCCCCAAAGAACCAGCGCACCAGAGCAACAACCATCGTCAATGATGACAACCGTAGATCGAAAGATACTGACTTTATTCTGACTTCAGGAAGTAGCCGCCGCCTCACCATCCCGAAGAAGACACCGAAAATAAACTAAACGAAGAACTGAAAACTGAAACCTTCCCGCCGACGAGAGGCCTCGGTCCGCCACACCTCCAAAGCCCCAAGGGCACCGGAGGCGAAGCGGACCGGCAGCGTCGCCGGTGAGAGGGACGAAACCCTAAAACCCTAGGTTGTGTGCATCCTTGACGTATTCAAATATTCTATTCATGCAGAAGTTAGGTGTAATTTATTTCTTCGCAATATAAATATCCTTCAATTTATTTGTCAAAATAGACCGATGCTGACGGTCCCCAAATCACTCGAGATGCCCTAGAGTTCAAAAAGATAACCTCTCACGGCACAGCTTAAAAACGCAACAGTTTTCAGCAATACAGATTGTTTCAGTTCACGAGCAAGATGCAGTCGTCTACCAACCAAGCACTTCAGAAGTTCAGAGAAAAGATAAAATGAAGTCGACCGGCCCATAGATCTTCGCCGGCCGGCCGCTGTACCGCATTTTGTCCTGCTCCGGTCGGATCGGACGCTCTACGCCGTGCTGGTGCTTTGAGCTAGTACTAGAAAAAAGCCTCGCTGTCCAAACAGTTGCAGAGACCACGCGACGTAGAGGAAAGGCCTGGGACACAGATCGATTACCTATGACGAGTTGATGGCCTGACGCTGATCTCCTCTCATGTTGACTGGCCTGATCGCGCCAAAGCTTCATCTGCGTCTCACCGGCCGCCGTGCCGTGTCCGTCGCTTGCCTCGTTGCCACTCGTTTCGGTGGGAGATGGCACCGTCAGGCCGTCTGTTGATCTGTCCCTGCGGAGCAGTTTAAGGTTCGTTTCGGCGATCTCTGCTGCTCCTACGTACTCCTACGCGGCTACGCCTATATGCTTAGCATTGAACCAACGAACGACCATGATAATAGTACTGACCAACGCACGAACAGAGAGCTGACATAAACGTCTTGACTGTTTGAAAACTAGTACGGAGTACTCCGGCTCCGTTAGCAGCGAATCCACGCACTCAACACAACCAGCAGGGCCGGCTGTGATCGTTCGATCTCGACATGGATCAGGAGACAATGAATCGATGGACCCAGATGTACACGTATACGGAAATGGAACACCGTATATTAATGTCGACTCCATTCTCAGGACTTATCTGGAGGTTGGTGGCATTGATCCATCTGCTCCCGCAAGATACGTAATCTAACACGTATCTTATCTCCTCCTTGTATATACTTCGCGAAATGCTGACCATTTGGCCTGCAGCTTCCTGTGCAAATATTGGTCTCCTACGCGCGCGGCTATGTACGTTAGCTAATTTAGTTTGCATTCCACGCCGAAGGGGGGCCGTGATCGACACAAAGCTGTGCCGACTAAGGGCTAGGAAATTAGATCATATTCACCCGCGTCCCTCAAAGCGTTTTCAAAAAAATTTAGTGTGTTGGAGCAAAAAAACGTTTCCAACCGCGTGCTCCAAAATCTCTTTTTATCCGACGTGGTTCAATACGGTGTCCGGTGCCCTGAGCCCATCCCCGCTACACAGGGAACGCTCCGGGCACGCCGGACACAACGAAAAGTGAGGCGAGGAGTGGCGGGAACGATGCGTCAGCGTCACATTGAAGTTTAACCTAACCGTCGCCTATCTCGCGACGGAAGTTATTGGCGCGCAGCAACGGTGCAGTTCCCGCAGAGACACTTCATCGCGCCTAGCTCTGTGTGCCGGCGTTAATGAGCGCCACCGCTCCCCCACCTCCCTCCGTTCTATAAAAAGGGGCGCTCAATTATCGTCTCTCACATACAAATCATAGGGCCTCTCTCCCCAACCCTAGCCGCCACCATCTCAAGAGTCGACGCCATGACTGGTAGAGGAAGAGGTCGAGGTCGCGGCCATGGTCGCGGCCGCGGCAGAGCTGCACGCTCGCCGTCGCCTGCGATGTCGTCGTCTTCGTCATCGTACCTGCAGGAGGAGGAGGTGTTGTTCGAGTTCGTCGTCGTCCTCAAGGGCAACCCACTCGCCATCCAGAGGTTGTCGGACAAGTTCGCTGACTTTGTCGCCGGCAACGAGCCGGCCTTGCTGCATCTGCGGGAGGCTGCCTATGACTGCTGCCGGTGGCCGGTGGTGGTGCTCTTCGACGGGCGCGGCAAGATGTACCTCCACACCGGCTGGGAGAAGTTCGCGCGCTACCACGACCTCAAAGCCAGCTGCGTGCTCACATTCTCCTAGCTTGGCGAGGGGGATATGAGCGTCAAGGTGTTCGACGAGACGCGCTGCCGCTGGCACTACCACAGCGGCACCGACGAGGAGGACGATTGAGTGTTGTTTCTTCGCATCGAAAATAGGCACACATGTTTTTGGATGTTCTTTCTCGAAAGGACCAACATGTCTATCATCACCAGCTGGATTTTCCAGTTTGGGTGACTGGGAGTGCCTGGGAGTGTTCTTTCTTGGCAGCGAACACACGAAATTTGCGATGCAAACACTAGTTAGGCTTCCTCATTTTCCAATGTTTTAATTTGTGTCAACCATGGTTCAAACTAGTATTAGTTTGTGGAAACCATGTTCCAAACTATGTCTTAGTTTGTGTAAACCATGTTCCGAATTATGTATTAGTTTGTGAAATGTTTGTTCTCTCTATTGAAATAAAAATGCAAAAAAAAAGAGTATTTTAATGTTTAAAAAAGTTTGGGGTGGTGTTTGAGGGACGCGGCTGGAGGCGACGTCCCCCAAACGCGGCACGAACAAAACACGTCTCCTAAACGTTGGATATGGCGCCGTTTGGAGACGCTTTGAGAGACGCGACTGGAGATGCTCTTATGACATGAATTGTCGCTGATGTGTGTCGACTAAGCTAGTAAAACATTTTCTACCGAAGTTAGTTTTACACCAACAACCTTTGTATATTTTGATTAATTCTTTCTAGAAAAAACACGTAAAACGAATGCGGCTCTTTCATTGGAATGGAGGGAGTACTATACACCGAAGTACAATACAAAATGCTCAACGGTACGTACCTACCACGTATGCCGGATAGGTGGCAGCAAGCCTAGCAAGTACAACTATAAGCAGGACCGGGAGGAAATGCACTTGCCATCTTCAGATAGAACGTCCCAACGAGGACAAGGTTTGTCATCTTCTATCGAGGAGAGGTGCTCAATCTTATCTGCATACGTGCAATGCAGATCGATCGTGTACGCAGCGGCAAGGGCCTTGCTAGCTTGTCATGTCTATCAACCCACCCTTCATTCATCGATGGTCCCTGGCATATGGGTGGGACACGAATGGCCATATGTACATCCGTATGCGTTTGGGGCAATTGCCTGATAGGGGCAACACAGATATTCTTTCCATGGGTTCTCAATCGCATTTTGGGAGGTGACCTGAAAATAGCAGCCGTGCCAAGGACGAGAGATATGGTCCGCTAGATTGATCTTTCTCTGAGCCCTAATCTACTGCTGCGTCATTGGTGATCAGGATTCGATTGTTTTGAGGAAAAGGTTGATGGACGGCCAGGAGTGCTCATGCGGATTGCACAATCCGGACCAAAAGGGCCAGAATATGCTTTGGATCGTGTTGTACACTTGTTATACGTACCAGCAGCGTTATTGCTATGAAGACGATAAGAGGCTAGCTAGGGGGATGAGACATGACAGTTGTAGCACTACACTTTAAGTGACAATCAGCTAACGTTGCCGGGCGCCCATCAGAAAGAACTGATCGCGCCGTACACAACTATAGGCAATCTATAGAGTTCAATGTTCTGATGGAGCCGTCTCAATGTGCTTTCTGTTTCAGTTGAACACACAGGGAATAGCCTGCACATACGCTCCTCGTCACCAACCTAAGGCCTAGATCGAGGAACATCGAACATGATTGCACCGGTTGCAACAGTCCAGATTCGTTTGTCCTGGGGTTTACATGTACACCTCAACAGGTGTGTCACTAGCATTCGATCGAAGATTATTTTACACGAGTGATTTCCCATCTGAGCTCTCATCCGAATGATATGATATGACGGTTTTGCTTTAGCTAAGTCGACAGTTGCATTGCACGAAACCATCCACGAGCTCCAGTGCAAGTGTTTGAACGAAGTCGTTTTTAAATCAGATTTTAAAAAAACTATTACATAGTGAAGTGTCCGTCCTTGCAACAGATTACGTGCTTGAATCGTTGTGCACATGAGTGGTGCAATTGGATTGCTCAATGCGTGCAAGGTGGGAGCGTGCGTCTTGACGTGAACGATGATACAAATCACTACTTTCAAACTATGAAAGGCTCAAGACATGGTCATCCAATGCCTTCAATTTTGTTTAATGTCGCATCCGACATGTTGGCCATCCTCGTTGCACAAGCATAATAGTATTGTCAAATCGGGAGCCTTATTCCACATCTTATTGACGGTGGGGTGTCCATCCTACAGTACAGTCATTGTCATGAACACGACACGGAAATCATAACAGATGTGAAAGTAATCCTCGGTATTTTTGAACTACTCTCATGTGTCAAAATAATTTTTCATAAATACAGGATATTCTATTTCAGAACGGTCGGGGCAATCCCGCTTCGTTACCTTGGTATACCGATCCATTTTCGGAAACTCCCTAGTAAGGAGTGGAAGAAGATCAACAATTTGTTGCAACGGCGAACTCTATCCTACGGTGGATCATTGGTCCTTATCAATGTCATATGCACTAGCCTGTCAAAGTTGATGCTATCTATCTTTGATGTGCCTAAAGGGGTACCTAAAAGGTTCAACTATTAAGAGATCTGATTTTTTTTGGCAATGAGATCAGCATAACAAGTATTGTCAGTTCACTAAATGGAGTATATTTTGTAGACCGCGAGAGCAAAGTGGTGGGGCTAAGATTCTTGAAACCACAAATTAAATAATTGTGTACTCAGCAAATGGATGTTTAAACTTGTAAATGGGGATAGAATATTGTAGGAACTGCTATATCTCTAATAGAAGACACTATCACAATGACAACAAAGTCTTCCCATTCTCCATTTTTGATAAGTCCCTTGAGAGTTAAGGGATAATTCTTTTGTTGTGGGTGTTTTGTTGTTGGTGATGGCACTATTAAAAGATTTTCGGGGGTGCCTAGAGATGTGCCTCTTAGACAACAATATCCCAACACAGTGCAACATAAAGATTTCAGAGTTGCCATTATTTAAAACCCGTCGCTCCTGAATAGTAGTTTCATATATACATTATTTATTTTGCGATAAACGGACGTCTTGGCTGCATCTAGTTGAGAGGCTGATGAATATTGACCTAATCTTTGGAACCAGATGTATTTCGCTGGAGGCATCTCCCTTCGTGATTTTTCGGGGGTAAAATCCATGTACACAAATATGGTTAATGTAATATTCTTTTTTAAAAGAAATTCATTTGGAAGATGAAACTACTGCTTAAATTTGAAATCTTCGATCGGTACCTTAGTAAGAAAGTTATTTTAGCCAGAAATAATTTGGCTAAATGAAAATTGAGGGGAAATAAGAACCGGGTCGTCTGTGAATGTAGTTAATTTCC
The DNA here is from genome assembly GCF_022539505.1 of Lolium rigidum. NCBI lineage: Eukaryota > Viridiplantae > Streptophyta > Magnoliopsida > Poales > Poaceae > Lolium > Lolium rigidum. The sequence continues at coordinate 115,374,475 of NC_061510.1, forward strand.
GTCTGCACTTGAAATATACTACATAAGTTGCACATTTTCAAATTCTGTAAGCTGTGGTTTTTTTTTTTTTAGAATACACCTTGGAGGGTGTATTAATTACATCGAAGAGAGGCCACGACGGCCGATACAACGCCACGAATGGATACAACTCCACTCAATGCCACGTAAGGCCACAACTCAACACAACACCACACGCGATACACGACTTTCAACGCCAATCCTAAGACATACGACAACGAAGGCTTGCCTTGCACCGTCACCCACCAAGACATATCACAAGGGGAGCGGGTCTGCGTCTCTCCTGAGATTGAGATCCACTTTATATTTTGGTGGATGTCTTCTCAACTTTTTTTTGGTTTTACTGGTTTTCAACATTTTTTCTCTTGCATTCACATTTTGTCCACTTTATATCTTCGTGGACTGATTTTTTCTCTATATTTTAGTCGACGGATTAGTATATAAGACCCTTGATATAATACGCCTGCCAGTTGTCAATCCTGAAGCTTAAACAATGTCAGCTCCGAGAAGTTGAAGCCCATCACTGCCAGCCTGTGTGAGATGGAGGCGCTTTGCTTCCAGGGAAATGCAAGACACGATTCTTTCCTGGAAAAGAGAATGAAAGAAATACAGATGGCGAGAAGGTGATCTTATCCCCACATCTGGAACCCCTCGCTCCTGGGAAGTCATCAAGGGGCCGGAGGGAGACTATGCTGGGTGTCCATACGCCGTCTTTCTCAGCCATTATTATACACGCCGAAGCAACACGTCACTGTTGATCAAGCAAAACATCTTAAGCCAGCACTCTCATCTTGCTTGCCCTACGCACACAAGATAGAACCACATCAGTCTCCGTCGTTTGGGTTTCCAGGACACAGCGAGCTCTCCGTGTCTCCACCCACCATGACGGGTAGAGCCGGTAGCGGCAGGGCGTGCGCCGTGGCAAGCTCGTCTTGCCTATGTCGTTTGGGGATTAGCTTTTCTCCTCGCGCGGAGGCGGTCGTGCTCGGCGCGACGCTGACGCGCCAACCGACGGTAGGCCAGCGCGTGATCGCCGCCCACCAGAACCCGGCGCCCGTCCGAACCGTGCCATCATCGGCGACGGAGGACCACCACCGATCCCCATCGGTCGACCGCCACTAATAGAGCGTTGCGACACGGCACTCCGATGTCCGACGGCAGCGTATATCATGGGTTCCACAAAGGCGCCACCATTTTGTCTCTCTCTCTATATATATTTATCTAGGTAGCCTTCTTATTTCCACTGCTACCGAGAGGAGAAACGAACCGTGGTTCGCCGGAGCGGCAAGCGTGAAATGTGGTATGGCTTTTGGCGACGAAATGCAGATGTTCGGCGCTGCTTGCCCGATCCGTAGAAAAGCCAAAACATCTGATGAGGTGAGACTGTTTGAGCAATTGATAGGTGTCCGTTTCTGTTTCTTTCCCTCAACGAAAAGAGTAAAGGACTGTTCCAGTACCAAGGATATCACGGGCAAACTGTGAAACCGACATTACCAACAGTTTGGAAAGGAACATTTCGAGTATAACTGTCGTCAAGAAAAAGGGTCCTCGCAAAACAAAAACAGATCGATATCAGAGCAACTCTAGCAGATCCCCATAATCCAAACCCGGAGAACTCGGTCGGGGATGCACGATAAAAGATACCTAGTACCCGCGCTCGAGTGTCAGAAAAAAATAGCGGAAATGATACTGACTTTTTTCTTTAAAAAAACCACGCGCTAAAAAAAGAAAAGAAACACAGTTCATTACTTACAAGCTTATCATGGACATATTGGCCTAACCCTAACCCTACAATCGACGGACCCAATCCTAGGTAGATTGGCCGGAAGACCTACTAGGTGATGTCTGCGGCGCTCATCGACGAACCTACCTGTGATCGTCGGAGCGGCGATGCGGTGGATGCACGAAGCCGTGCATCCTGTTGAAGTTTTCGAGGCACACCTACGGTAGTCATGCTCCTCCCTCGCCTCCTCGACATGACATTACGTCCCGGGGATTCAATCTTGCTACATCCCTTAACTCCACGAAGACCTGCGACGCATCTCGTCATCGACTAAGCGCCTAGAACACCACATTACCAGTGAGCTCCTTGTCGGCGTCACACCATGCCCTTGGGTTGCTCCGAGACAAGGCGTTGCGGGCATGCACCTGCTACGAACGCCATGGCTCCTCGACCATCCAGGGTTCTATAAGGTATCCTGGATAAATGTTTTCGGGTCAGGCTGTTATGCAACATCTATTCAGGCCACTAAAAAAAGTAGAGACTGGAAAATGGCCGAAGTTCTCCGCTTCTCTCCCGTTTTCCTAGATGTGCTAGAGTTGATTATTTTTAGCGAAACACTGTATAGACATACATGCTCACAAATATGTACATACACGCACTCCTATGGACACACGCATCACACCCTACCCATATGACCATATTTAGAGACCGAGTATAAAAACTAATTCGGCGATCTTAAGATTTACGAAGTTATCACTGACATCTTGATGTTGACGGAAATGTCGCCTTCCACCGAAAAAAATATTCGTATTTTTATGAAACACTAAAGTTTGAAACATAGGGTTTAAACTCTGGTCTGGTGAGATGGGTTGCCATTGCTCTCTAAGAGCATCTCCAGTCGCGTCCCCCAAACCGTCCCCCAAACCGCGCCGGATCGAGCGTTTGGGGGACGTGTTTCGTTCGTGCCGCGTTTGGGGGACGTCGCTCCCCAGCCGCATCCCCCAAACGCCGCCCCCAAACATTTAAAATAATTTTTCTGGCATTTTTATTTCAATTTCCACAAACTAATACATAATTTGGAACGTGGTTTACACGAAAACACAGTTTGGAACATGGTTTTCCACAAACTAATACATAGTTTGAACCATGGTGGACACAAATATAAAATATTGCAAAGAAACTAAACCTAACTAGGCCGTGCATCGAAGGTTTCGTGTGTTCGCTGCTAAGAAAGAACACTCGAGGGCACACCCGGATCACCTAAGCTGGAAAATCCAGCGGGAGGATGGTGCCCTTGTTGGTTCTACCGATGAGGCGAACGAGCGAAACCTCCGTGCACGTATTCGCTGCGAAGAAACAACACTCATTCAGTCGTCCTCCTCGTCGGTGCCGTCGTCGTCCCTGTCGACGTGGTAGTCCCGGAGGCAGCGCCTCTCGTCGAAGACCTTGACGCTCATGTCCCCGTTGCCGAAGTAGGAGAACACGAGGATGAAGCCGGCTTCGAGGCTGTGGTGGCGCGCGAACTTCTCCCGGCCGATGTTGAGGTACATCTTGCCGCGCGCGTCGTAGATCGCCTTGACGATCCACCGGCGTAGCCGCACGAATGCTCCCGCAGATGCATCGTGCGCGGGCGTACGCCGCCGACGTACTCGGCGAAGGAGTCCGGCAGCCTCTGGATGCCGCGCGGGTCGCCCTTGAGGACGTGGACGAACTCGAACAGGACGTCCGGCTCCACGTCCATCTCCGACGATGAAGACGGCGGCGTGGGAGGCGACGGCGAGCGTTCAGCTATGCCGCGGCCACGACCACGACCACGGCCGCGGCCGCGAGGTCGGCCTCCGCCTCTACCAGACATAGCGTCGAGTCTTGTTGAGAGATGGTGGCGGCTAGGGTTTGGGAGAGAGGCGCTAGGGTTTGCGTGTGAGAGGGACGATGAGAGGCGCCCCTTTATAGGCCGGAGGGAGGCGGAGGAGCGGTGGCGCTCATTAACGCCGGCATGCGAGCTAGGCGCGACGGGACGCGTCGCTGCGCCCTCTGCGGGAACTGCACCGTCGCTGCGCGCCAATAACTTCCGTCGCGAGGTAGGCGACGGTTGGATTTAAATTAATTGTGCCGCTGACGGGTCGGCCCCGCCACTCCCCGCCTCGCTTTTCGTTGTGTCCAGAGTCCCCGGAGCGTCCCCTGTGGGGCGGGGACGGGCTCAGGGCACCGGACACCGTATAGGGGCGCGCCGGACAAAAAAGGGCTTTGGGGGACGCGGCTGGAACGCTTTTTTTGTCCGGCGCGTCCCAAATCCCTTTGGGGGACGGTTTGGGGGACGCGACTGGAGATGCTCTAACCATCTAAACCACTACTAGTTGTTTGTCTGCTAGAGTTGATCTAAGAGCATCTCCAGTCGCGTCCCCCAAACCGTCCCCCAAACCGCGCCGGATCGAGCGTTTGGGGGACGTGTTTCGTTCGTGCCGCGTTTGGGGGACGTCGCTCCCCAGCCGCGTCCCCCAAACGCCGCCCCCAAACATTAAAAGTATTTTTTTGGCTAGAAAGAAACTATTTAATAATATTCAAATCGGTTGAACATAAACAAATTATATATAAAACTTCGAAAAAATATAATTAAATACATATAAACTATCTACTTCTTCTTCTTCGCCGATGGCCCCGCCTCGTCGTCGTCATCGCGGTGGCGCTTCTCGCTCGTCACCTCTTCCGAAGAGGCGGTGTCGGCGCTCGACGCGTCGTCGTCGCCGGTGCTCGTCGGCTGCGCCTTGGCCTTGGCCTTGGCCTTGGCCTTGGCCTTGGCGGCCTTGGCCTTGGCGGCCTTCGCCTTGGAAGCCTTCGCCTTGGCCGCCTTCGCCTTCGCACGGGCCACCGCCGCCGCCGCGGCCTCGCTTCTCTTCTTCCTCCTCCTCCCGGCCCAGCCATTCCTCCTCGCCGTCAGCCGGCGGCGGGGAATCGTCGCCGCTGCTCGGCGTCCCGGCTTTGTCCCACCAATGGCGCCAGCCAGCGAGCTTTCCTCGCCGGAGGTGTCGGATGGGAGCCGGGAGATGTAGCTCATCGTCGCCGGAGGTGTCGGATGGAAGCTTGGATGAATGACGGCGTACGTACGGGTCTTATTGAGCGCGGATGAACGGCGGCGCAGAAGTCGAAGAGAGCAGCGGTTGCTCTTCCGAGGAGTCGGCGCTCCATTCCGGCGGGGTTGGCGCGTCGTCGACGCGCTTGCCAATGCGACGGTTCCGCTTCTCGTCAACCGCACCGTCGCTACGTATGTGGCGGTTGAGCGTCCGAGCCGGCCGACGGGTCGGCCCCGCGCCTCCTCGCCTCTCATTTCGTTGTGTCCGGCGTGCCCGGTGCGTCCCCGTGGGACGGGGACGGGCTCGGGGCGCCGGACACCATATAGGGGCGCGCCGGACAAAAAAGGTCTTTGGGGGACGCGGCTGGAACGCTTTTCTTGTCCGGCGCGCCCCAAATCGCTTTGGGGGACGGTTTGGGGGACGCGACTGGAGATGCTCTAAGGATGTTAGGTGTACCGTCAAGATTTATAGCAGTACAGAAATGCAGTGAGACGATTTACTAGGCTTTAGCGTACACAAAGGAAATCAGCAGTTCAACACTGTAGTACCTACCTCCTTTCAGAAACGGAGATCGGAGAAGAAGAATATATACCGCGGGAGAATAATGCGATGATCGCAAGGCACGCAACAGTAGATTTGTGAAGTGCAAGGAGCCAACGTCAAGATGACAGCACGTAAGCAGGCGATTAATTGGGACACGGGGAAAAGGCAGAAATGCCCGTCGGTTGGGCCGTCACGGTCACGCAAATCACACCCAAAGCCTGGCCCGGCGGGGGGAGAAACCGACGCGTGTGGCCGGCGCCGAGCGGGACCCCGGCCACCTCGCCGTCGCTGACCGGGACGACGTACGTACGATTCCAAGGAACAATTGACACGAAATGTTCCTTGTAGGACATTGCTGAGCGAAAACATATGTAAATGGTTGGACGCACGTATCCGGAGGTCGACAAGCAGATGCTTAGTGCGAGCTGGCAAGGATCATCATGAAAATAAAAGGTTCTTTCTTTTAAAGCCTAGGAGAAAAAGAATGAAAAGAAATGAAATCCTTGAAGAAGAGCATAAAAATGATGATTTGCAAAAGAATAAAGCGGCGAGGAGTGGCGACGAGGCCCCACCTGGAAAAGGAGAGAGATGGTCTTGGGCGGTAGCTCACAAGTCCCGTACGTGTTGCTCGCTGCAACCCGAGGGCCTCCACGTTCGCCGTCAGTCCTCCCTACTCGTGAGCTTAACTGAAACGCTCCCCTGCCCTATAATTAACTAGTCAATCTATCATCCTCAGATCGAAAGTGCGAACCTCGAAAATGGTTGTTGGTGTCAGCTAGTGCACGAGCCACAAAGAGAGGATTCCAAGTTACTCATGTCTCCGAGCGACTTTGACATGATCCAAGAAGAAATGAACCGGTCCACTCCTAGCAATGGAGGAGAAGTACTGTTGTGCGATCAGCATTTAGGGTTGTTGCGTTGGACTCTTCAGGGAGTCGGATGTGTGGATTGATTGCCACCATTTTCATTTTCATTTCGCCAGAGTAGTAAAGGAGAAGCCACCAAACAGCAGGGAGTGAGATATTGCCATTTAAGGGGAGGACGAACAACAAATGCTGCAAAGCCTGTGTCCCTCTGTGCTCTTATTTATTTATCATGGCCATGATCATGAGGCTGCAACTCGGTCCAGAAGCATGGTACACAAATGGAGGATGACCTATTTCTTTCTTCTTTTTTTCTTTTGTAGTAACAACAAAACGAACGATCAAAAATACTGTATATGCAACAACAACAACAGCAGCAGATCACTAGAACACGAACAACCTAGCAGCAGGAGGCACAAAACATTGAATTGAACAGCATGAAGATAGAAAAAGGAGGAGAAGAAGAAAAAATTATATGAGTAGGTTTCTGAATATGTAACGGGGGGAGGTGGCCAAGAATCAGTGCTCAGGATTTTATACGGGAGGAAGAAGAAGGTCGTCGTCGAAAGAAGGAAAAGAATCTTTCTGTAGTCGTAGTTGTAGTTTACCGGGACGGCTCAACGGCGTCGGGGCCGTAGAGGTCGAAGGGCGCCCAGAGGGCGTCGAGCGGGCACGGCCTGCCGGCGCCGAGGCGCGCCCATGGCTTGCCGGAGCCGGACCAATGCAGGAGGCTGACGGGGCCCGGGTGGAGGTCGCGGCAGCTGCCGTGGACGTTGTCGCCGCCGAGGCCGTGCTGGTTCCAGCGGTGCTCGATGGGCGCCACGTGGCCCGCGAACACCAGCAGGAACGGCGGCAGCGAGCCCAGCTCGTAGATGCGGCCCTCCGGGGAAGACGAGCGCTGCGTCTCCATCCAGCGCTCGATGCGCCGTGTGTAGCCGGCGCGCCGCCACCGGGCGAGGTCCAGCACCATGACGCCCGTGTTGAAGTAGCAGGGGCGGCGGCCCGCGAAGGTGGCCGCGAGGCGGTCGTCGGCCCAGAACCGTGCCGTGAAGTACTTGGTGAAGTTGGCGTGGCAGTACTCTGGCGCGCCGACGGTGCGTCCCGCCAGGTCGGTGCGCCAGAGCTTGGCGACGTCGTCGACGAGGACGAGGTCGGAGTCGAGGTAGACGACGCGGCGCACGCAGGGGTCGAGCAGGTCGGCGAGGTAGTTGCGGGCGTAGTTGAGCGGCTCCTCCAGCGCCTGGCGCACGGAGGAGGAGATGAGCCCCCGCACGCGCGCCGGGTCGAAGTAGTAGACCTTGAAGCGGAGCTGCGGGAAGACGGCGCGGACCAGGTCGCCCAGGCTCGGGTCCGACACCAGGAAGTGGAAGAAGACGGTGTCCGGGCACACGGCGTGCTGCACCACGGAGTGGACGGCCGCGACGGAGCCCCGCAGGTAGCCCTCGTCCAGGGTGATGGCGATGTGGACGAGGGAGGCGTCGCAGACGGTGGTGGTGTTGGTGGGGGTGGCGCAGTCGGCGGCATTGCGGAAGGAGGGCGCGCGGCGGAAGGGGAGGCCCCTGGCGCCGCCGGCGGCGATCTGGCCCGGGAAGCGAACGTGGCTGTCGAAGTGCGACGACCGGATGGCCTCGGCCGGCGGGAAGGACTGCAGCGATGGCGAGAGGACCACCATCAGCATGGCCGCGGAGAAGAACCCCGACGCGCGCGCCGCCCACAGCATCGCGCTGCTGCTCCCCCGCCCGCCGCGCGCCCACCGCTTGTTCTTGCCCCTGGCGCCGGGCCGGCCGCGGCTGCTGGGGCTCGACGACCACGCGCGCGAGGACGCCGTGCAGGCGCGGCAGCGTGGGCAGGAAGAAGAAAAAGGGAAGAGTCAGCAGGGATACCTCGCCCCCTCCTCGTCGTCGTCGTCAATTGGATCGGCTGGTGGTTTGTTGGCTGGCGGATCGGCGCGTGGAGTGGGGGAGAAGCGAGCGAGCGGGCATCCAAGAGGGAGGGGTTGAGAGAGAAGCCACCAACCCACCGCGGCGACAGGCGATTCCCCTTCCCCGCCTGCGACTGCTCGGCTTTTTTTCTGCTGCAGCGGCGGGCGGTGGCGTGGTGGTGGCGGCGGCGGCTTATTGTATCTGCCGCTCCAGTTTTATTATTTTTGCTCTCTCTGAATTTGGGGATTGGGGGTTTATCTCTCTCTCGCCGTGCCCTCTCTTTTCCTCCCGGCTTTGACAGGCCGGAGCGCCCCTCGGTGGGAAAGCAGGGACGGGAGGCAGAGCTGGCCTGCCTCACTCACCACTCATCACTTCGTTTAGTTAGTTTTTACCTTTCCCCCGCTCGCTTCGCGATTCAGTTCTCTTCCTGAAAATCGGAACAATATCTTCAGTTTGGCGCGACATTTCTGCCATGTTTTGCAGTTTTTGTACTGTAACTCTTACCCGAAACATTCCAGACGTATCCACATCACATAAGAAAACAATCCGCCGGCTCAGTATTCCGGAGGTGCTCATAGGGGTAGGATATGCGTGTGTGCGTTCATAGGGGTGAGTGTATGCGCGTGTATGTGAGCGCCTGCGTTTGTAATGTGTTTCTCAAAAAAAAAAAAATTCCCCATGTATCTACTGCTTAATAAACACGAAAATTTGGAAAAAAAAAACATATCCGCTTGGCATACTGACACCGGCCTTTGACAAGGTGCAGTTTCTAGAGGTATTTTCAGCCTGATCTCTGAAATATCAATAAACATGAATATATTATAAAATAATGCCATACAAAGCTAAATTCTGTTTCAAAATATTAGCAGCAAAAGTCGGCGCATTCACGAATTTGTCAGGCAAAATCAACAAATACACTCAACTCAAGCATAGTAGATTATATGAACATGAATTGTTATCATGAGTGCTTCAACTTTGTGGTGCTAGCGGCACTATTGGGTACTACCTCCGTTTTAAAAACTAAGTTTTTCTTTAGAAAGCTAATTTAGCTTTCTAAAAAAATACTCTCTCCACATTGAATGATGTCACTGCAAAAATCCTACAAATAAATTGGCCCATGATGCATATTCGGTATTTGTTTGATGCTAGGAAGTCATGATATTTACACGTCTTACTTGAATAAAGAAGTTTTAAAATACTCGCTCATGAAGTCCACAAAAGTAGTTCCTCGCTCATACTAACAACACAATGCAGTCAACTTCGACCGCGCGCAACCCCACATCTCTACCCTTTTCGACAGGGTTCAAGCCAAGGCATGTATGTAGCCAGGGTGGGAGCGGCAAGGCTTGCGGCGATCCTTAGGCCATAGGTTTTGTTGAGTTATAAATTCGGGTGTTGCCCCTTCGTAGGTTTGTACAAAACCATTTCTCTTCTATATATGCATCAAGAAAAAACTTTTGCATTTTCTCGAGAAAAAACGTAGTGCTAGTCCACGACTCCGAACATCAGTGATTACTTGTGAACAACTCGGTGCATATAAATCTCTAACACATCAGTGATACAAACGATTCAAATGAAATATATCCATCTCACAAATTATTGAGAAAATCTAACAACTGCAAAAAATTGAGAGGCAAATTGACTTCAACATAGATACTTGTTCTATTCATACCACGAGTTCGAGTAGAGTGGGAGCTGCCAGAGGTGCCAATAGAGCGAAGATTGTTGGAGAAATCAACTAGTGCCCAAATGATAGGTCCATGTCTAGCCTCGTGTTTTCTCTGTTTCTATTATTTCCATTCCTGTAAATAAGGCATATTTATTTTGAACAAATCAAACCATCTAAAATTTGATCATGATTTTAGAACATAGTAACAATCTATACAATACAAATATCTTTAACTTTCTCTTCTATCTATCTAATATGTATTACTACATCATGATATAGATTTTGAGGTTACCTTTACAATGTCAAACTATCTAAAGCTTGACCATGGTTTTAGAAAATAGTAGCAACATGTAAAATGTTAAAATATCTTTCGTGGTCATTCATGGTTTGAAGAATATCATTAGATACATCATGAAATGTATTTTAAAGTTTGCTTTTGTTTATGTCTCAAGCTTCTTTGCGGTGCAACGAAGCATACCCTTGCTTTTGGTTTATTTTCAGTCAACCAATAGTAGATACAGGAGGAGGTGGTATTAGAGAACAATTAGTTGATTTGCAATACCCTTTGCTTTTATTTCACTTCGAGGGTATAAAAACTTTCGTTCCAGCATTCGCTTAAGGATGAAAGGATTGGAATAGTCATATCGGTCGGGACTTCTGTTGGATAGCGTACGTTCGCCATTGATTCCTTTTGAAAGGATAGGTGCCTTAATGTTCGTAACATGCGTAGTGTATCACTCGAACCAAAAGTAGTAGTGTATCACTTTCACTCGGTGAAGAGTCAAGACAAGGTAACTATCGAAAAGGGTTTTAGGAGGAGTAGAGCAAGTCGCGTTTACAGCCAGCAGTTCTTATGGGCGTAACTCCCTCTAGTATTCCAATAATCTCCTCCAATATGTCACTACTATTCAAGTATGCTGCTCGTATTACTATGCCAGGCGTTCGAGAGACCAGAATTCTTTTCATTGCCTTCCCTTCAATATGCCATCTTGTCTTGCGGCGCTCTATCCTTCCAAGCGAGCCTGTGCTCGGGGAGCACTCCTTCTATCATTCATAAAATATCCAATGATCCTGGTATGTGGGGGCTAGCAAGATCTTCCCACGGTTCTAGGATTATTCTTGTCTATATCCGCGGATTTATGGATGAGAACAATGAACATCCTGGTCATGATGTTGCTGATGATATTGTTCACTACGGTCGCACTCTTTACACTTGTTCTTCAGAGAAAGTCTTGCCATACGCAACAAATACCAAATACAGTTTGACTGACACTATGAGTTTGTTATACGTATGCAACCATGCCTTTCCACTATATTTCAAAAATCATATACGCTGGACCATTGGGTCTCAACTATGGTTGTGAAAACTAGAAGGAATGCAAATAATTATACGGATCTCATCATCTTCGTCCATGAGATAGATCTTCTTTGTACAATTAGTGCGACAGTAACCATTGGATTTCGCTCTTCACTTGTTATGTGAATGTGCGACAACAAAAGGACCGAATAGGTCATGTCAAAGTAAAAAAAATAATATGAGGACTACTAAGAAGTTAATTTTATATTAAACCATTACACTTTTTAGACTTTATTTGTCGCAATCCATAGTACTAACAATTATAACTTTATATTACTCATAGTTAACCACAACGATGTTGCTAAAAGTTTCATCACATTTTGCCGCCAATATTTCTAAGGTACTAGAATTAAGCAACACCACAAACATTTTCTATGTCACATAATACACTTCTAATTTCACCTATCTCAACTCTCTCAAGTACCAATCCTTGATCTCATCCTCTTTGACGAACCTAAACTTTTGTAATGTCTCCTTATAACTGATCACATGCATACACATTTATTCGGACAAGAACCAAAGGTCACAGTCACTAAAATGAAATAACTTACATAAAAGCAATGCAATGATATGTGAACAAACCTCTCATAGATATTTTTGTATATTCTAGAACTCTTTGTTTAGTATATTCGCAACTACTCATGCTATTAACTTGTCCCTAAAGTAGACAAATATGCACTCGAGAAACATCTTTCATTTTTTGAGCTTTATGTTTAGTACACATACAAATATTATCGCAACCAATCTAACTAAGTTTCAGTAATTGATTAATCAATACATGTGATATAATTTGGTGCAATTACATTTTTCACCATTGATTCTAAAAGTGTATTATATACATTATATCATTCTAAATGAAGCATATTCCAACTAACACTCGATTCACGTTTTAGTTAACATATGTCTATTTCACATCCTTCTTTTTTTACGAAAATTTCACACATCTATTAATAATCATCAACATCAGTACAAATAGACTCAAAAGTAAAAAAAAATTACAAATAGGTCATTAGACCACCTAGCGACGACTACAGACACTAGCGCGAGCCGAAGGCGCGTCGTCGTCCTCGCCCCTCATCACCGGAGCCAGGCAAAGTTTGTCGTAGTAGAGCTTGTTGTACTAGACAGACATGAAGTCGTCGTGCTAAGGCCTCAAAGGACCATCGCACCAGAGGAGCAACATCGCCAAAGATGACAACCGTAGATCGGAAGAGACTGACCTGAAACCACACCAGCGAACACGAAAACCGACAGGATCCCAGGAGATCTGTCGGACACACAACTCCACGCACCCTCTGTCGGAGCTAGACGCACCACCAGAGTCAGGATAGGGCAGGGAGGGCCATATTCTGACTTTAGAAAGTAGCCGCCGCCTCACCATCCCGAAGAAGACACTGAAAACAAACTAAACGAAGAACGAAAACCTTCCTACCGGTGAGAGGCTATGATTCGCCATGCATCCAATGCCCCAAGGCCACCGAAAGCGGAGTAGACCGACAGCATCGCCGGCAAGAGAAACTGAACCCTAGATGGATTTCACGATCCCCTCCTGTGTCTTCTTCACTCTGTACCGGTTCAACTCCGGTTTATCCAAAAGAAAATTGTGAACCGAAAATTTTGATTAAGCTACGAGAGTGGCCTCTTGTAGACAAACAGCTGAAACTTTTTTTTGAACAGCGGAGTCCCCCGGAGGGACCAGAACCTTTTCATTCCAATAACAGAGAGAGTACAGAACTATTACAAAGGACCCCATAAAATGCAGAAATTACATATGGATCCATGGCATTTGTAGAAAAGACCCTACTAAAAACATTAGAAAAGCAATCAGGTCCTTTCTCTTCCCCTCTACGGAGCTGGGAGCTCAGCTCGCTGCAGCCATGGCTGGAGACGGGGACAAAACCACTTGTCTCCAGTCTAACTAAGCCCTCAGCGCCTGAACTCCAAAAGGACCTCCCATCGAAGGTTGAAAATTCGCCGGAGAACATGTCCGACTTGATATGGCTCTTTGTAGCCAAGGATTTCACCTTCCAGAACTTGGTCGCTGAGAAGAAGCTCCAAGATGATATGGCTCCAAAACTCCAAATCCCTCCAGTCACAACAACTGCAGTGGCCTCTTCGATCTGTATCACCACCACGGCACCCAAGAAATCTAAGCAAGACAGGGACAGCAGTTGGACTAGAAGAGAAGAGGCACGGCAACACCACTTCAAAGAAAATAACCTGCCATAGATCCCCAAGAACCTGCCACGGATCTGAGGAGGAGACAGGCGGAGAGGATGGTGGTGCCGACGAACCAGGGCAGACGCGTCCAAGATCTGCATCTCATCCTTCCACCTTGGAAGCATGCGTAAGAGGCAGCAGCTGGACTCAAAGGCCTTATTGTCGGAGATCCCTGGGATAATCTTCTCCGTCGATGGCTGCGCTCGCCACCAGCGCAAGACGATGAAGAAGCTCAGCCTCAGGACGCGCCAGATCTGGCCACCAAGATCTGGAGATCTACTCCCAGACGCCACGAAGGACCAACTACTAACCCTAGACCTAGTATGTATAGCACGACGAGCAGGGCGTCGCCTCAGCCACACCCCGGCGGCATGGCCGCCGACGAGGGCTTTGGCCCAGCCCGGAGCAGGGAAAAACCTACCCAACTACTGTAGCGAGGAGAGAAGTGGGGAGGGGGAAATAAGAGCGGCAACAGCTGAAACTTCGTCATGCCAAGCCAGGTTACTCAAACGGCGAAAACACATAGCTAACCAAACAACTCATGGTCTTTCATATACTCCGTACCACAAAATCCTTCCAGGTAAGAACATTATTCGCAAAATGTAGGGTGCCTACATTTGCAAATGTTTTCTCGGTTATGCATCAACGGTATACATTTACTCTCAAATATTCGGCATGATTTAGAAAAAATGAAAAAAAATGTTTAGATGTACTGAGATCCATACTTTGTCATTTTTATGCAGCCTAAAATATAAATTAGTTCGTATAGAGATTTTAGATGTATGTAGTATGTTTGGTAACCGGGTGTATACGTGAGCACGTGGTCATCACCATCGGATTCGCTTTAAGATGCTGGTCTGACAAACAGAACCCAAACGGCGTGACTTGGACTGTGTGTGGGTCACGGGTAGACAACAAACAACTACTAATTCGATTCTGGCATGCCTCCATCTGTCAGTACACAGGGGAATAGAATTAGCTTATCTTCTTCTCCCCGGTTTAGAACAGGGCAGAGCTGCTCATGCAGCTGCCGCCGGCGCGTAGCCGCTCGCCGCTGCGTCATGGCCAACACCGCTGCACCTCTCCGCTCGCCCTGCACCTTAACCGCTCTGTGCTGCCACTGCGCGGCACAAACACACTGCCGCACCTCTCAGCTTCTCCCGGGGGCAAGTGATTTGGGAAAAATTGAGGATCGCAGTGGTCGATTCCGGTTTGGGGCGGTCAGTCCAGGGGGCGGGGAGATGGCAAGGATACCAGAATGCGCGGCGCGGCGCAATGGGTGGCGCTCGAACTAGCCCAGCCGCCTTGTCGCGGTCCGGCGACCTCGCCGTTGAGCCACCTGAAGTGCGGCAGCTGGCCCAACTGGCACGAATCAAAGGAGGGATTTAAGGAACTGGGATCGATTAGAAATAGTAGAGGCAAATCGGTATTATTTTTTCTTGGAGAAAACTGCATGAATCAAAGAGGGATTTAAGGAACTGGGATCTATTAGAAACTGAGAACTATTCTGGTGTAGCAGTTCTTTGTGCCGATGCCAGATCCGGCGGCTACCGCATGCGGGCGACAGCCGCGACTGCAGAAGCGGTCGCCAATACAGCAGGCGGGCAGCGGCGGGGGCTCTTGCCGGTGGTCTCTGGCCGAGACTGCAGCGGCGGTGGCGAGGCGTGACTACAGCAGGCGGGGACTCTCGCCGACCGCCTCCACCGAGAAAACGCCGGGGGAGCCGCCGCCATCGGGCCAGCCGTCGAGGGAAGCCTCCTATGCCGAGAAAGCGCTGGGGGAGGCCGCCGCCGTCGAGGAAGCCGCAGTGGCGAACTCCGCCGCGATCTGCCCGCCGTGGCCGTCGAACACCCCCGAACAGGGCCCCGCCTCGAGCCCTCTGTGCTCAGTGAAGGTGGACGGTGAGCCGCAGCGGAACGCGGTCGCCCTTGTCCTGGGAGTCGCGGACCTCGCAGAAGTAAAGCCGCACGGTGCCAGTCCCGAGCTCCATGAGCGAGCAGTGACTCAGTGAGAGAGAGGTGGGAGTGGATGAGGGTCACAAGGTCACGGCAGAAATTTAGTGCTCCATGGGTGCCTGAAAATGCAGTCTCGACGTCCCACGCCCATTGCTTTTTCTCTTCCATCTTTTGTCCCTATGCGCCATCGAAGGGACTGAGACCCACACCAAACGAAGGGGTTTCCCATTTAATAAGAAGTATCAGCTCACGGAACAATTAACGGAGTTAGACACGTATCGCTTTGCGGATGCGTGCTCACGTATACACCCGGTTACCAGGCTTCTTTTGAGCATAAAAGATAAACTAGTCGCGTGTCCATACTTTTGATGGGATTTTCGCCATAGGAAACAAAAGTTTCCTACGAGATGCAGATAAAACCGAGATAAAATCTTGAAAGAGCCAAGTTCTAATCTAGTAAGATGCAAGAAACAAGAGAGTTTAGATCTTCATACCCTTGAAGAACGCGAGAGGAAACAATTAACAACCATGGATGATGTAGTCGTACTCTTTGAGATCCAATCTGACCAGCACTGCAACGACACATACACTCCTTCTCCTCGATCCAGCAAGAGAGAGGGAGCACTAGATGATATTGGTTGCATCAGCATGACGATGTGGTGGTGGTTATGGTGAAAATTCAATAGGGATTCGCTAATCATCTCCTTTACTATTTTTATTTAGTTTGCTTAGGATGTTTACTTTACTTGACTTTAAGTTATCCTTGTATTTGTTATTACTAATATGAAATCTTGTGTTTGACTACCACACGGTGAAGTTGGGGATACAATGCAATAACTATATTTTGAAGGTTCCTAGAAGAGGAGAAGAAGAATTAAGCTTTTAAGCCAATTCTTCTAGAGTTCGATATAAATCCTCGAGTCACCCTTGTGAAGAAAAGACGCTTGATACAGCACTCTGCACTTCGAGTCCGAACGAGTTGGTACACATAGAGTTGTTTCCATCATAGGACCTCCCTTAAAAACGCAGTTCACTCTGTCGTAGGACTTTTTGAAGCCAAGTTTGAGTAGAACTCCCTTTAGCTTCTTTACCCGCACTTCATGAGCAATCTAATGTAGGGCCAACACACCCTCATGTAGGCACTGATCTTTGATGAATGCCATCTGGTTGCGGTCAACTGTCCTATGTGCAATCGGGGACAATCTCGTGTTGTAAGCCTTAACGATAAATTTAAAAATGACATTAATCAGGGCAATAGGTCTAAATTTTCTAACGGTATCCACCCCTCTCACCTTGGGAATAAGAGAGATAATATCATAATTTAGACGTGAGATATCCACCCTCCCTAAGGTGAAGTCGTTAAGAATCATGTTGGTGGGTCCTCTAAGAATTTCCAAAATTTCTTAAAGAAAGTATCTAGGGAGTATTGTTACATATAAACTCAATGAAAACATTAGTCTATTAAGATTATCATTAATTACCAAAACACACTTAGGGGCAATGTACCCTTAGACCTACCGCAAGACGAAACCACCTGTGCCCTGCCGCCGCTATGCACGCCACGGTGCAACTCCGACTTCACCTTGGCGCCCGTGGCATCGCGCGTCGACACAGTCAGCCATATCTACATCGGTGGACAAGCTCTAGGCGGTGGCGAAGCACACATAGCTATAGTGGGCGCGCACGCGGAGCTCGGACGACATGAAGTTGTGCACATTTTCGGGATGTGCGGCACCATCCTCGTCAAGCTGCAGCAAGGCACGACTTGGAGTTCATGTTGGTTCCGTCCTCGTCTCCTCGTCCTTTTTCATGACGCACGAGGCCGGATGGCCACCGCCTCCTCCCCACCAAGCATGAACGCGATGGCCACAACAAGGCGATGAAGATGAACCACGCACCTGAGATTCGTAGCGGGGATGCCGTTGGGAAAAAGCACGCCCCAAAAAACCGATCTTGTCCGGTGTGTTCCAATATAGATCATGAGTGCGCCCGGACTCAATTTTGATGATATGAGGGCATCTCCAGCGGCGCAACCCACAACGGTAACTTAAGTCCTCCGATTTGGTCTGAATGGGTCCTACCGCAGACAGATAATGGTCCGCGGGGTGCGCCCAGCGGCCTGACATATGTTGATTTCCCATGCCCGTTGACGATGGTACTCCTCGGCAATGCCCACCTTTTGGGGCTTAGGCTTGACGGAATCCTGCAGGCTGACACGAGACATCAGATACCAAACAAACGGGGTGAGAGATTTACCCAGGTTCGGGGCCCTCGATGAGGTAAAACCTTTACTTCCTGCTTGTCTGATCTTGATTATCGAAATTATCAGGTTACAATGGGGTAGTCGAAGGCTAAGACTATGATCTCGTCGAGAGGCTAAGATTTCTAATGACCTAGCTCTAGACTTGCGGTGGTTCTGGCTGCGGTGATTGTATCCCTCGATAGACCCTCTCCTGCCCTTATATTGCAGGCCAGGTCCCGAGAGTTATGTCTGAGTTCGGCTAGGTTACAAAGAGGTCTACGTCTAAACTTTCCTTGTTCTTCGTCTTGTTGCCTTGTTCGTCAAGAAGCTTTCTTCGGAACCGACATAACGGCCCATCTTGGTCGGTGGATGATCTTCATGGGCCCCTGGTTGAGCCGCAGAAGGTAGCATAATATTGGTTACCCGAAGGGTAATGCCCACATCAGTATCCCCCGAGTGACTGCCCGAAATAAAACTTCGGGAAGGGGCTAAAATTGTCTTACGTCGAATGTCCATAATTGCCGGAAGATCTTGATCTCTTGAAACAGAAAGCCCATTTTTATCGGGTGCGCGTCCAGCGCTCCTGATGGGAGTAGCCCCCGAGTCTAGGCACGAATGCGTGCAACCGTGTGTAGACTCAAGTTGTACTACTCGAATGTTTTTGGTTGTCGATGTTTTCTGCAAACTGTCGCAGTCATCCGATATCTTTTTTTATATCGGGTCTTCAATAACTTCGAGTAAAGTTACGCCAATTGACAGTACATAAGGGATTTGAGTAACATGCCTAGTTTTACTCGATAAATCGATGTTGGTTAACTGCCGATGGCAAGACAACGTTACTCTACTCAGAATCAAGTCCCCGAGTGTGATCATGGTTCTTTCTGAAACCTTCGAATCCATAATTTTTATCGGGTGCGCGTCCAGCACTCCTGATGGGAGTAGCCTCCGAGTCTAGGGATGGGTGCTTGCAACCGTGCGTAAACTTAAGTCGAGCAACTTGATGTTATAATTTCCATCGGATGCTTCATGAAGAGTTAATACTTTTGGTGACATCATCAGTGACGTGGCTACTGCGGCGGTCCAATTGATAGGACGTGACCTGACAGGCCCACCATACTTTTATGTGGTCAGTTAGGAAATGACTTGTCCTTGCGCATTGATTGAGGAGCCTCCTCGATTTCCACGCGTGGTGGAGAAAATGTCCTTTGTTATGATGGATACAACGACACGTGGTGATCTAATCATATATCTCTTTGGTAACTTCCCTTTTATAAAGGAGAAGGAAAAATTTACTCCCTCCGTTATTCTCTTTCACAGCTTCTCTTTTTTCTTCGCTCTTCTTCCTTATAGCTACCGTGCCGCCGCCATTCTTCAATCTGCTTTCGCTTCCCAAGCGCACCCGGAGATGGTGAAGAAGAAAAGCTCCACTGTCACCGCCGGCGCCACATCCAGCGGTGTCACTGCCAAGTTCACATCTGGTGCACCAAAGAGGGGCACGCCGGAAGTTTCCGCCCTGGCGCCTGCGCCCGGTGATTGGCCTGCCTCAACGACGATGAAGCGCGACGAGAAGAAAGCTCGTAGTCTTGGTTTGATTTCCGCTGATGAGGGGAACGTCATTCTTCCAGGTTTGGCCTCGCACCCCAGCCCTCCTACCGGTTTTATTGTGATGTTCATATCGTTCATGTACCATGGTTTATCTTTGCATGCCCACGAGTTTCTTCGGCGTTTTATCCACGTGTACGAGATCCAATTATGGCAATTGACTCCTAATTCTATCCTGCATCTTGCTATTTTCATTACCTCTGTGAGGCCTTTCTGGGCATTGAACCTCACAGGGGTTTGTGGAAAAAGATCTTCTTTGTCAAACGCTATAACAGTAGTGGCGGTTCCTTTGTCACTGGTGGAGTTGGATTCGTTGTCCGTAAGGAGGCGAATTGCTTCAATTTCCCAATGAGAGAGTCAGTTCAAGGGTGGAGGCTGAAGTGGTTCTATTTAAAAGACTCATCGGCAGCTAAAATGTGTCTGCCAAAGTTTGACGATGTTCTTGAAGCTATGCCAAAGAAATCTTGGAGGAATACACTGACACCCGAAGAAAAGCCTGCAGTCGATAGATTGTTTGACAGAATTCTTCGGATCAAGGAATCTGACGGCCATACTATGATGGGTACTGAAATAGCGGTTGTTTTCTTGAAACGCCTTATACAACCAATTGTATCCAGAGCCCACCCGATGTGGTTATATTCGGGTCCTATGGATGAAACTAGAGTCAATGCTGCGGAGTTGTCTAAGAAGGAACTACTGAATGAGGTCAGACGTTTGACTCGTTTTAGCCAAGAGGACTCGATTCCACTTCTAGCTCTTCAAGAGCCTTTCGATTCTGACCATCAACCAAATGAGGTGATTCCCTTCTCTTTGTTCATGATATCATTTGTATCCGATATATGCCCGTCTTCTTTTGTCAAATCTTCACTTGAACTG
>NC_061510.1:115394635-115416476 GCF_022539505.1 Lolium rigidum
GTGATGTAGAGTCCTCCGGGTGATGATTCCCCTCTCCGGCGAGGGTGCCGGAGGCGATCTCCTGAATCCCCCGAGATGGGATTGGCGGCGGCGGCGTCTCCGGAACTTTTCTCGTATCGTGGCTCTCGGTAATAGGGTTTTCGCGACGGAGAGTTTAAGTAGGCGGAAGGGCAGAGTCGGAGGAGGCACGGGGGCCCCACACCATAGGCCGGCGCGGGCCCCTCCTTGGCCGCGCCGCCCTATGGTTAGGGCGCATCGTGGCCCCACTTCGTATCCTCTTCGGTCTTCTGGAAGCTCCGTGGAAAAATAAGACCCTGGGCGTTCGTTTCGTCCAATTCCGATAATATTTCCTGTGTAGGATTTCAGAAACCAAAAACAGCACAAAACAGAGAGCTGGCGCTTCGGCATCTCGTTAATAGGTTAGTGCCGGAAAATGCATATAAATGATATAAAGTGTATATAAAACATGTGAGTATTGTCATAAAATTAGCATGGAACATAAGAAATTATAGATACGTTTGAGACGTATCAATAGGTCCTGTCAACTGCCGAACGCTTTCTGAATGTGTTGTATGAAAACCTTGAAAAGGGTGATTCTACAGCCCCTATAGAATCCTGTGCCAAGGAAAACGAAGTTTTTGAAGATGAAGACAATGATCCTGCGAATCCTGAATCTCTTTCTACGGATCATAGATCCTTCGTTGTTGACTTAAGAGATATAGCGGAGTCAAATCATGACAATGATGCTGACCATGCTCCCTTTGTTGATGCAGCTCTGGAGAAAGCTAGCGCTCAACCGCCGAAGAGACCCTCTGGCGGCTTCGCGGACAAGGATGATCTGCTCGACTTGTAAGTTTCTTCTATTACTCCAAAAATTCCTTTGTATTCTATTACTTATTATGATTGATTTATATTCTTATAGCGACGAAGGCTTCATAGAGCCCCTTTGAAGAAGGCGAAGACGAGCCCCAGCAGGCCAACTCCCGTAGCTTCTGAAGCTTCTGCTCGAGCGGCAGCTACGGCTGCTCAACCTTCAACGGCTTCTCCCCTTTCTAAATGGAAGGATATTCCTTCGATAGCTACTGATGTAGTTTCTCCTTCGCCCACTGAAAAACTGTAAGTATTTCGTTTACCTTGATGATGATTCTGCTTCTATCAGCCCCTGAGTCTATATTCGAATGCTCGCAGCTGAATTTGGACTTCGAAAAGATATATTAATGTTTAACATGTGCTAACTTTTAATTTTGTCTTGTTCTTCTTCTTTTTATAAGACATTCAAACTTCCATCACTGCTTTGAAGGGTTTTGCCTCCCAGTTCTCTTCGCTTGAAGCCGATAAAGTTTGACTTCAAGAGGAGGTTGAATCTACTAAAGGGTTCGTTGCATGGAAAACAAAAAATTTCTACCGCGAATAAGAACAAAACCAAGATCCAATCTAGGAAGAGGCAAGATCTAATCTATCAAGATCGAAGCAACGAGATGTATGAGAGACTAACCCTCGAAGATCCAAAGCCTTACGAGATTAAATCTCGTTGTTGATGTAGTCGATCATCCCGGTGCTGCAATCCGGCAGCACTACCGTACTCGGTCGTGCGTACGGTGTCGATGAAGCCCGTCCTATCCCCATTCCAGCAGGCAGCAGAGGTGGTAGATCCCCTCGGAATCCCAGCAGCACGATGGCGTGGTGGTGGAGGTGTAGGAGAAATTCCTGCAGGGCTTCGCCAAGCCTGCGCAGGAAGAAGGAGGAGGGAGAGAGGGGCGGCTAGGGCTTGGGGGGGAGATATGCTGCGCCCCAGCCCTCCCCTCCCTCTTATATAGGCATGAGGGGGCTAACTTGGCCCCTTCTCCAAGCCCTAGGGTCGACCAAAACAAGGGGGGCAACTTCCCCCCCAAGTTAAGTCCCTATTTTCAAGGGATTTGATCTTATCCACTTGATCCAACCACATGGGCCTTGGGGGGATGATGTGTCTGGCCCATGTGGGCCTATGCGACCCCTCCGGTCCATGTTGGTCGTCCGGGATAGGTGGGCTCCACTATGGTACCCTCCGGAACCTTCTAGAACCTCCGGTAAATACCGAAAAATCCTGAACTTTTCCGGTAACCCTGAAAATGACTTCCCATATATGAATCTTATTCTCCGGACTATTCCGGACCTCCTCGTGATGTCTTTGATCCCATCTGAGACTCCAAACAAACTTCGGTCTCCATCTCATATTCCGAATCTACTTATGCGACATCGAACCTTAAGCGCGTCACCCTACGGTTCGTGAACTATGCGGACATGATCGAGACTCCTCTCCGACCAATAACCAATAGCAGGATCTGGAGATCCATAATGGCTCCCACACATTCAGCGATAACTTAGTGATCGATTGAACCATTAACATACGATACCGATTCCCTTTGTCACGCGATACTTTACTTGTCCGAGGTTCGATCATCGGTATCTCCATACCTTGTTCAACCTCGTTACCGACAAGTACTCTTTACTCGTACCATGGTATGTCATCTCTTGTGACCCAGTCACATGCTTGCAAGCTAATCAGATGACATTCCACCGAGAGGGCCCAGAGTAGATCTATCCATCATCGGGATGGACAAATCCCACTGTTGATCCATATGCCTCAACTCACACTTTTCGAATAATTAATCCCATCTTTATAACCACCCATTTACACAATGGCGTTTGATGTAATCAAATTACCCTTCCGGTGTAAGTGATTTACATGATCTCATGGTCGAAGGACTAGGTAACTATGTATCGAAAGCTTATAGCAAGTTGAACTTAATGACTTGATCTCATGCTATGCTTATTTGGGTGTTTGTCCATTATATCATTCACCCAATGACATAACCTTGTTATTAACAACATCCAATGTTCATGATCACGAAACCATGATCATCTATTAATCAACAAGCTAGTTATACAAGAGGCTTACTAGGGACTCCTTGTTGTTTGCATAACACACATGTATCAATGTTTCGGTTAATACAATTATAGCATGGGATGTAAACATTTATCATGAACACTAAGATATAACAATAATTAATTTATTATTGCCTCTTGGGCATATCTCCAACATCTACTTCTTCAAAGCTTGACAATGGAGTGAAAATGGATGCCGCTGCCTGCCAGAACGCAGATTCCTTGAAAAAAGGAACTTGACCAGCTAAAGAAGAAGCTGAAGGAGGAGGAAAAGGAGAGGGTTGAAGCCAGCTCAAAGGAAAGAGAAAGAGGGCCTTTTTTGCTAATCCATTTTGGCTTTGCTTAGTAATCTTCAATGCCTTATCCTTGAACCTTCTTTTCTTAACTTCATTGTATTTCAAATTCTATTGCTTATCTCTTGCAGGGCTGTCGATATTCCTGCTGGTCCCATGGACAAGCTCCTGGATAATTCTCCCACCGACGCTCTGTCCATGGCAATCGATTCTGGAGACCTCATCCGAGCTCTTCTTCATAAGAACAAGGGAGTTATGTCGAGGCTACATGCCATGATCTTTCCAAAGGCCAATCAAGAGAAGTCGCTGCTGCAGCTAACGGACGCTTTCGCCGTAGACACCGAAGCTACCATCGAGGTATTCAAACATACCTCGCGTACCTACGGCACTCTCCTTGCTTTCCAGCTTATGATGGGGCACGACTTTAAGGCCGATATGGAGCTGATGAAGAAGGAGCTGCCGAAAGATCAGGACGGGCAAGATATTGACCTTAGCCTCTTTAAAGCATCAGTGCGCAAATGCGCACTACAGCTTCTTGAATTGGTTTCAGCTAACAAGTCATCTGCTGGAAAAGCTGGCCCAAGTTTATCGACCCAGATCCAGGCTCCTTGATTTTATTTTTGTCACTTTGTAATCTTCACCGTTTGGTTTGAACACTGCATTTTAAAAGGGCCTTTTGATTGTAATGAATTCTGTGCTGGCAGCGTTGCTAGTATCTCATTGTTTTAATCTTGATGTTCCTGGCCTTTGAATGTATGCTCCCGATGGGAGTGAGATCAATTGATATTATATATACTCCTTGACATATTTGATGGTGTATCTTGCAGGTGACTCATGTACCTTCCTTTGCCGAAGGTTCTTCGGCTAATGATTCTGAAAACGATCGGCTTCAACGCATGAAGAGCCGTATTCTCCAGATGGAAAAGGATATGCGTGGTATTCATGTCATGGCTGCTATTATAAATAAGAAAGACGAGCTAGCCATTAATGCAGAACGATACACACTCAGTGAATTGCAAAAGGAAACATAAAGCTTGAACTGTAAGTGTTTGCCTCTTCCTTAGTTTCTTTGATACCGCCAGGAGTTTCTTTTTGATGTCGTCTCTGTTATTGCTTTTGATAGTCATAGCTCTGAATTTATCGGAAGAGAACAAACGCATGCACAAACATGTGAATGCTTTGACAAGTCTGGCACATTTTGATGAAGTCTTCTGGAAGAATCAATCGAAGGCTGCTACTGTCGCAAAGTTTCAAGATCGGGTGCAACAAGTACACCGATTCTTTGACAAGTGTTATACTGGTTTGAAGATGATATGGGAAACGATGTTTCATCTGAATGGAACTCCTCCAACATTGTTGACTTTGATGTCGAAGTTTAGCAACGCCAAGAAGGTCTAGAAGTTAAATCTAGCACAACTTCTCGCAGGAGCCGAAACTGCTTTTGCTTTTGTGCTATCGAAACATCCTTCCGTGAATTTAATGGCAATTGCAAACGCTGATGGTGATGTAAGCTGATTTTATCCTGCTGTGAAAGTCCCCGCTTCCATTGTAATTGAGAGGCTGGAAGATAACTCAAAGGTAGATGATCAAGCAGAATAGCTTCGATAATATCTGTGTTTGTAATATACTGATAACTTTGATGTAGCCGATATTTCTTGCAGCCGAATATTCAGGTACAAGTTTATTCATGTGTATGACGTAACATTACTTAATATACTGGAGATGTTATATTTGCCACTTTTGGCTAAATATCACTTCCTCCTAATTTATTTTCAGATTGCCGGTGGAAAATATTTGTTGTCTAAGAAGCAAATCTTTATGCTCTTAGCATTTTTTAGGCATCGGTATTGTGATGCTACTATTCGAAAGTTATTGGTGAAGAATTATTTGAGTGATCAGCTCATGTTGCGGGTTCGATGAACCCGTAGTAATCGCAACTTCGCCCCAACCGATGATGTATGTTTTGGCGGCAGCCCCCGAGCGAATCGAGGGAACTATGCCTGCCATCAACTCCATCGCTCTTTAGTACCTCTTTGTTCGATGTACCTGCATGGGTCTTTTGTAAGTAGTTTTATCCTTGCCATCAGCATCACTCACTTATTGTTGAGGCTTCAGCATAGGATAATTGTATATTGTTGTAAGTCCCGTTTGAGTACCATCCATTGCAGCGCTCGTATTTTTTCAAGGCTTTAGATGGTAATTTCGGGTATAATTATTGGAAGCGACCCTCCATCTTTTTTTATTGAGTTCACTTGCTGAAGTCAATATTCGCGGTATTGTGCGAAATAATCTTGAAAAACTTGTTCGCGTGTCCCGAATCAATTCGAATAAATGAAACTTGGGTCTTTATTAATAAGTCTATGATGACAAGATAAGCTAATACTGCTATGGCTAGAAAGGCCTTATTGAAAGAAAAATTCTATGAGAAAATAAAGATGCATAACACCGCTCGTCTTCTTTATGAAAGAGGAGGGTCCTTCTTGTCTTGGTTCTTTCCTAGGGAACCGATAGCTCTAGAGGTGTCGATGATTTCTGGAGTAGTGCTGATGGTTTCCTTAGGAGTACTTTAGACAAGCGCCAGAGTGTTAACGTCTTCGGCTAAGGCCGTATTATCTACTGCTGAAGGCGCAATCACTGGACCTCCCAGTGCAGGGTCATCTAATTTCTTTTTTGACTTCTTGACGTTGTCATCCTCCTTAAGTTTAAAATCTTTATCTCGAGAGGCTAAGTGCTTAGAGGGGAAGTCGATAGCTTCCTGCTTCACTCCAAACTTAGAAGTGATCTTCTGAAACTCGCGATCACAGTTATCCGAGCGAGAGAAACTTCCATGGACTGTGATATTGGTCCCATTGTTGCCTGTCAACTTGAGCTTGAGATACGCATAATGTGGCACAACCATGAACTTGCATAGGCTGGTCTCCCGAGTATAGCATGGTACTGTGATTCCCAATTCACTACCTCAAATTCAATCCTTTCTTTCCTGAAATTGTCGGGTTTCCTGAAGATGACATTCAAGGAAATCTTACCAAAAGAATATGCTAGCAAAGTAGGAACGATGCCATGAAAACACGTATGAGATTCTTCTAGCATTTTGGTTGTGATGCCCATGTTTCTGACTGTGCTGGCGAATATCATATTTAATCCACTTCCGCCATCCATGAACACTTTGCTGATACTGAATCCTCCTATTTGTGCTTCAACTACCAAGGCAGCATGACCTGGCTTTGGGATGGACATCGGATGGTCCGCCCTGCTAAACAGGATGCTTTGCGATGACCAGCCGACATACTCTGGAATATTTGCCATGGTACTTTCTGCGAGGTTGATTTCTTGCGTGAGCTTCTTCATCTCGCTTCTCGAAACACCAGTTTTGTGAATCATGCTCATCTATTCCCGTGGTGGGGAAAGGATTCATTGGGATTACGATTTTGAACTTGCTGAACTTGGTGCTCAGGTGGGGGTGGTGGTGGAGGGTTTGGCTGCTGTGGCTGCCCCTGCCTGTCTTGTAGAACTTCTACATTTTGATAAACTATCGACAGTCACTGAGTAGATGACTCGACTTCTTAGTGTCATCCTTGGGATCGATATATGCATGTATGTAATAGGGAGCATTTAGCTGCTCAGCAAAAGGCAACTCTAGAACCCTTGAAGGTCGCCCCTTGTAATTGCCGCGGTTTCCTCCCGAATTGTTGCGATTGTTATCTTGACGATCATCACGTCTATCATCATACCGATCATCTCGTCGATCGGAATATCCAGCAGCTACGATATTAGTATCATCATACCCACGGTCTTTCCTCTTTTTACGGCAATCTCGTCGATGACCCGAATCATGCCTCGGCTGGTCGTCGTCACTGTGCAGACGAGGTTTCCTTACATGATCTTCTCCATCAGCCCAACTGTTGGCAATCTCCATCAATTTGGTGATAGTTTTCTGGCTTCTTCCGACCAAGTTCTTCAATATACGATTCTCGTCGAATGCCATCACTGAAAGCATCGATTGCTCTATCGACGGAAACATCTTCGGCAACATTTAATAATTTAGTAAAACGACCGATGTACGTGCGCATTGATTCTCTCGGCTTCTGTTGACAATGTCGTAGCTCTTCGATTCCGACCGACCTCTTGTATGTAGCTTGAAAGTTTTTGACAAAAGCGTCAACTAAATCTTCCCAGGATCTGATAGAATCCTTTGGCAAGCCTCTCAACCATGCTCGTGCCGAATCTTTCAGGTAAAGCTGCAGACATTGCATTGCTGCTATTTGATTTCCTTTATGCAAGATAACAGTTTGTAAGTAATCATCTATCCAAGACCTTGGCTCCCGCTGCCCGTCATATTTTGCAACATCAGTGGGGGTAGGCTTGAATCTCTTTGGTGGCATCATCTCCCAAATCTTGTAACTTAAGCAATCGGCTCCTCGCAATTCGCCGTCGTATTCCTGAGTTTCCTCGGAGTCATCGCTGTCGTATCCTCCCCTTGCAGCCCGCTGTCGTCGAGCTTTATCGATCCTGCTTTGCATGATATCATCTCGAGCGTCTTTCGAATGATGTCTGGAACCACTGCCCTGGTGTGTAGCCTTCTCCTTTCGAGGAACGAGTTTATCTCCAAGGATCGCGAGGCCTTCCAGAGCACCCCGATGAGCTTGCGCCATGGGCCCATCGGGCGTTGGCTGATGGTTGATCAGATAGGCCGCGAGGTTGGTGATACGCGTGAAGCACACGTCCGTTGGGAACCCCAAGAGGAAGGTGTGATGCGTACAGCAGCAAGTTTTTCCTCAGTAAGAAACCAAGGTTATCGAACCAGTAGGAGTCAAGGATCACGTGAAGGTTGTTGGTGGCGGAGTGTAGTGCGGCGCAACACCGGGGATTCCGGCGCCAACGTGGAACCCGCACAACACAATCAAAGTACTTTGCCCCAACGTAACGAGTGAGGTTGTCAATCTCACTCGGCTTGCTGTAAACAAAGGATTAGATGTATAGTGTGGAAGATGATGTTTGTTTGCGAAAAACGAGTAAAGAACGAGTTTGCGATAGATTGTATTTCAGATGTAAAGAATGGACCGGGGTCCACAGTTCACTAGTGGTGTCTCTCCCATAAGATAAATGGCATGTTGGGTGAACAAATTACAGTTGGGCAATTGTCAAATAAAGAAGGCATAACAATGCACATACATATATCACGACGAGTACTATGAGATTTAATCGAGGCATTACGACAAAGTACATAGACCGCTATCCAGCATGCATCTATGCCTAAAAAGTCCACCTTCGAGTTATCATCCGAACCCCTTCCGGTATTAAGTTGCAAACAACAAACAATTGCATTAAGTATGGTGCGTAATGTAATCAACACAAATATCCTTAGACAAAGCATTGATGTTTTATCCCTAGTGGCAACGAGACATCCACAACCTTAGAACTTTCGTCACTCGTCCTGCATTCAATGGAGGCATGAACCCACTATCGAGCTAAATACTCCCTCTTGGAGTTACAAGTATCAACTTGGCCGGAGCCTCTACTAGCAACGGAGAGCATGCAAGAACATAAACAACACATATATGATAGATTGATAATCAACTTGACATAGTATTCCATATTCATCGGATCCCAACAAACACAACATGTAGTATTACAAATAGATGATCTTGATCATGATAGGCAGCTCACAAGATCTAACATGATGGCACAATGAGGAGAAGACAACCATCTAGCTACTGCTATGGATCCATAGTCCAGGGGTGAACTACTCACACATCGATCTGGAGGCGATCATGGTGATGAAGAGACCTCCGGGAGATGATTCCCCTCTCCGGCAGGGTGCCGGAGGCGATCTCCTGAAACCCCCGAGATGGGATTAGCGACGGCGGCGTCTCTGGAAGGTTTTCCGTATCGTGGCTCTCGGTACTGGGGTTTTCGCGACGAAGGCTTTAAGTAGGCGGAAGGGCGGAGTCGGAGGGCTGACGGGGCCCCACACCATAGGGAGGCGTGGGCCCACCCTTGGCCGCGCGGCCCTGTGGTCTGGGCGCCTCGTCGCCCACTTCGTTTCCCTTTCTGTCTTCTGGAAGCTTCGTGGAAAAATAAGACCCTGGGCGTTGATTTCGTCCAATTCCGAGAAAATTTCCTTTGTAGGATTTCTGAAACCAAAAACAGCAGAAAACACCAACTGGCTCTTCGGCATCTCGTCAATAGGTTAGTGCCGGAAAATGCATAATAATGACATAAAATGTGTATAAAACATGTGAGTATCATCATAAAAGTAGCATGGAACATAAGAAATTATAGATACGTTTGGGACGTATCAAGCATCCCCAAGCTTAGTTCCTACTCGCCCTCGAGTAGGTAAACGATAACAAGGATAATTTCTGAAGTGACATGCTATCATAATTTTGATCAATACTATTGTAAGCATATGAGATGAATGCAGCGATTCGAAGCAATGGTAAAGACAATGAATAAACAATTGAATCATATAGCAAAGACTTTTCATGAATAGTACTTTCAAGACAAGCATCAATAAGACTTGCATAAGAGTTAACTCATAAAGTAATAAATTCTTAGTAGAAAGCTTTGAAGCAACACAAAGGAAGATATAAGTTTCAGCGGTTGCTTTCAACTTCAACATGTATATCTCATGGATAATTGTCAACACAAAGTAATATAACAACTGCAATAGGTAAACATGTAAGAATCAATGCACACAGTTCATACAAGTGTTTGATTCTAAGATAGAAAGAAGTAGGTAAACTGACACAACAATAAAGTAGAAGAATGGCCCTTCGCAGAGGGAAGCATGGATTACTATTTTTGTGCTAGAGCTTTTCATTTTGAAAACATAGAAACAATTTTGTCAACGGTAGTAATAAATCATATGTGTTATGTATAAGACATCTTATAAGTTGCAAGCCTCATGCATAGATTACCAATAGTGCTCGCACCTTGTCCTAATTAGCTTGGATTAACATGGATTATCATTGCATAACATATGTTTCAACCAAGTGTCACAAAGGGGTACCTCTATGCCGCCTGTACAAAGGTCTAAGGAGAATGATCGCATTTGATTTCTCGTTTTTGATTATTCTCAACTTAGACATCCATACCGGGACAACATAGACAATAGATAATGGACTCCTCTTTAATGCATAAGCATTGAACAACATATAATATTCTCATAAGAGATTGAGGATTAATTGTCCAAACTGAAACTTCCACCATGATTCATGGTTTTAGTTAGCGGCCCAATGTTCTTCTCTAACAATATGCATACTCAAACCATTTGATCATGAAAATCGCCCTTACTTCAGACAAGACGAACATGCATAGCAACTCACATGATATTCAACAAAGGTAATAGTTGGTGGCGTCCCCAGAAGCATGGTTACCGCTCAACAAGCAACTTATAAGAAATAAGATACATAGCTACATATTCTTCACCACAATAGTTTTTAAGGCTATTTTCCCATGAGCTATATATTGCAAAGACAAAGGATAGAATTTTTAAAGGTAGCACACAAGTAATTTACTTTGGAATGGCGAGAGAAATACCATGTAGTAGGTAGGTATGGTGGACACAAATGGCATAGTTTTTGGCTCAAGGATTTGGATGCATGAGAAGTAATCCCTCTCAATACAAGGTTTAGGCTAGCAAGGTTGTTTGAAGAAAACTCAAGTATAAAACGGTGCAGCAAAGCTTACATCACTACAAGAAAAGTTCTGATACACAACGTCTCAAAATTGTCCGCTAAGGGGTATTTTTCGTCGCCTATGGGCCTAACCCGACGATATGGGTTCTGTTGTGGAAACTGCGTCAGGCAAAGTCCTACGACGATTTTTTCGGTCCGTCGCGCTTGGGCGCCCTTCCGCCACGGAAAATCGGACCGTTGCCCAAGTGTTTCCGGGAGCCCGTTGACCGCCGACGTCATGCAAGCCGACACGTGGCGTGACGCCGTTAACCGGCGGTTAACGGCGTTAACCGGCTGAAACCCCGTGGTAGATGGTAGGCCCACACGAGGCCCGCCACGTCTTAAGCGGGCCGGCCCATTAAGTTTGCGGGCCGAGCCAGCTCGACTTAGTTTGACCGGTCAACTATATAGCTGGGCTGGTCCATTAGTTACGTGGGCCGGGCCTAACCTCTAAGGTTGATCTGGTCAAAACTTTAATGGGCCGGCCCACTAAGCATGTGGGCCGGGCCGAATGCACTCGTTTGACCGATCAACGAGCAAAGGGCCGGCCCACAAGACATGTGGGACCCACTTTCTCGTTATCCGGCCGGCCCATTTACAAAGTGGGGTCCACATTAAAGCAACTCGGGCCAGCCAAGAAGTTAGTGGGCCGGCCCAATTAGCATGTGGGTCCCACTTTCCTCGCTATCGGGCCGGCCCATTTAGTACGTGGGGTCCACATTAGATCAAATGGGCTGGCCCAACAAGCCGATGGGCCGGGCCAAAAGCATCGGTGGGTCCCACTTTCTCCGTTAAAGGGTCGACCCATTTAGTATGTGGGGTCCACCATATAGCAAGTGGGCCGGCCCAACAAGATAGTGGGCCGGCCATAAACACAGTGGGTCCCACTTTCCTCGCTAAAGGGCCGGCCCATTTAGTATGTGGGGTCCACCATATAGCAAGTGGGCCGGCCCAACACGCCAGCGGGCCGGGCCAAAAACACTCGGTAGGTCCCACTTTCGTCTTAAAGGGCCGGCCCATTTAGTATGTGGGGTCCACTATATAGCAAGTGGGCCGGCCCAACAAGATAGTGGGCCGGCCAAAAATACCGGTGGGTGCCACTTTCGTCTTAAAGGGCCGGCCCATTTAGTATGTGGGGTCCACCACAAAAGCAATTGGGCTGGCCCAACTAGGTAGTGGGCCGGCCCGAGAGTGGGCGGGGTCCACCTTAAAGCAAGTGGGCCGGCCCAATTAGAGTGTGGGGTCCACGAGAAATCAAATGGGCCGGCCCAATAAGTAAGTGGGCCGGCTCTGTTTAGTTGCTGTTTATATGGCGGCGTAAAAGGCGCTTTAGGATTTTGCGGGCCGGCACGTATGTGATTTCGCTTAATTGGACCGTTTAAGGGATGGGAATTCGTGATTTAGATACTGAGAATATTTACGCAGCATTGATTTATGTCGGATAGCCTCACTTACCACAAGCACCAAAGAAAAAATGCGCGAAAGAACTATAAAAACTAACTAAATATTACATCATCTGCAAGGCTTTGAAAAAATATTACAGAACCCAGAGAAATTGAATGGTAATTAAACCTAGCAATACAATGAAGCGATCCGGCAATCTTTTAAGTTGTCCATGCAAGCACCTATATCTGAAACAAAGACATTACAAGTTAAGACAAGCAACAATGGAAACGCAAAGACACTCGCAATATTGTTTGCCAAAGAATTTGGAACTCATCATTTCGTCGTTATAACAAGATCATTGTAATGCGCACAATAAGCAAACAAAGAGTGCATGCCGCATACCAACAACCAATATAACAGAGCATGTTAGAATGAAACAATGAGACTTACTACTTGTCGAGTCCCATGCAAACCAACATGTTCGGGAGTACAAAATTGGCATGAACAACATAGTAGCGAAGCTATAAATTTTGTAACAACGACCGAGCAAGATGAAGTTATGATGGCTACATCTACAGAGCAGGGAATGTAAACCAAAAATAGAAGTTACGATGGCAAAAGCTAAAGAGGAGGGAATGTGAACCAACATGTGCCAAGTGCAATTACTTCATTTTGGCCGTGAACTAAATAATACTCCTGAACTTGTAGTGAAGGGGATGCAAATCAAGATGTTTCGGGACATAAACTTGTAATGAGCAACACATAGAGGATAGTTAATGCTGGAGCTTAGGATGGACCTGTGAACTTGTATAAGAGGGAATGCAAACCAATATGTTCAGCTTTCCATATGTGAGCGTCATGCCAAGTCAGAGAAACAAGTCAATAATGCAGCTTTTGAAGAACAAGATGGCACGCAAAATTATTATCTAGTAGTATGACAAGTTTATTTGTACTACGAGGCTAGATAGCAGAGTGATAGCATGCCAAACTAAGTCCTTACTTTGTTAGCTTACAATGAACTAGATACAAAACAATGGCATCACCTGTAGTACAGGGAATGCAAGCCAACATGTTCATGGAGTAAAAAATTGGCACAAACAACATAGTAGCAGGCCATAATTTTTGTAACAACGACAGAGCAAGATAAAGTTATGATGGCTAGATCTACGGAGCAGGGAATGTAAACCAAATATAGAAGTTACGATGCCAAAAGCTATAGAGCAGGGAATGCGAACCAACATGTGCAATTACTTAAAATTGGCCATGAACTAAATAATAGCAGGATGTTACTATAATACCTATAATTTTTGTAACAACGACGGAGCAAGATAGAAGTTATGATGGCTACATCTACAGAGAGCAGGAATGCAAACCAAAATGTTCAATCACTTAAAGTTAGCAATGAAGTAGAAAATAGCAACGTGTTACGGTCATAGCTAGGAATGAACTAAAAGAGCTTCGGACAAACAAGCATCCGAACCCGAACCATGGCGCTAAAACAAGGGACTTACATTAGGAGAAGCACTGCGTGGGAGTCACAGCAGATCTTCCCGGGGTTGATAGATCCGGTGATGAAGTACGCTACATGTGCTACTTGGGGTTGGAGAGACGGCCATTACACTTCATGATTACTCATCTCATCTGCAAAAACGTAACGGCGCGTCGTTAGCACAAACGAGTTCCCCAAGATAAACAAGAACTTGCAGGAAAGCAATAGAAAAGCGACAGTAGAAGAGTTTAGATCATGCACGGCGCCGGTGAAGCGGATCCGGTTCGTGCACGGCGGTGTCGGTGAGCAAGATCCGATGCGGTGGACGACGGATCCGGCGAAGCGGCTCCGGTGGGGTGGACGATACCGCAGCCTGAAGCGACTACGGTAGACTGCTAGATGAGCATATGGTTTCGAGGTTCGGCGGGGATGATCCGATCCGGTTGATGACGGCGTCGATGAAGCGGCTCCGGCAGAAGCCGGATGACGAGGATCGCGAGGGCTCGGGTAGGCCGGGGAAGTCCGGCGGGGATGTTCCGGTGCGGTGGTCGTGGAGGTGGGAGAGAGGGACTTGGGAAGTTCCGGTGGGTGGTCCGAGGGAAATGAATTTTTTTGGGAGGGTTTCCGGGCTAGGGAGGTGGTGATCCAAAAAATGACGGGCGAGACCCCCCACCAACCGACTTTGCTTGTCATCTCCACAGGGGTAGAATGGGAATTTGGAAGCGTGTGAAATTTTTGTATTTTGTAGGCGGGAAGTTTTGCCGCTATGAGATTTTGAATTTCGCTAAGGTCCAAGTATAATGATAAAAAATTGTGAGACCGTACTAGTACCTCTGTTCAAGGCCGAGTGCAAAATCAAATCATCGTCACCTTGAATATTGGTCACTACCATGGCCATGATCTATCTCTGAAATTAGCGTGTCCGCTATATCTTGCAAAGTATAATGATAAAAAAAATTGTGAGACCGTACTAGTACTTCTATTCTAGGCCGAGTGCAACATCAAATCATCATCACGTTGAAAATTTGTTACCATGATCATGATCTATCTTTGAAATTGGCGCATCCGCTATATCTTTCAAAGTATAATGATAATAAAAATTGTGAGACCATACTAGTACTTCTGTTCAAGTTCGAGTGCAACATCAAATCATCATCACGTTGAAAATTTGTTACCATGATCATGATCTACCTCTGAAAATGGGCGCATCCGCTAAAACTTGCAAAGTATAATGATACAAAATTGTGAGACCGTACTAGTACTTATGTTCAAGGTCGAGTGCAACATCAAATCATCATTACATTGAAAAGTGTGTTACCATGATCACGATCTATCTCTGAATTTGGCGCATCCGCTAAATCTCGCAAAGTATAATGTAAGTGGGGTTATTTTCATGGTCAAAGTTTGGTCAAATCATTTCTTGATATTTTTATAAACTATTTGACCATCAATCTCACCTCTGCATTGAGTGATTATTGTTGTGTTGGAATGATAAAGTCATGGACTATCTAAAAAAATAATTATTTAAGAAAGGAGTATATGTACTTCCCGTGACATGCACTTGTACAATGCACTTTGGTGTTTTTGGGTAACTTAGAATATAACATTGATCATTTAGCTAATTTAGATGATGCCATTTGCTCTTTGGATAATTTGATTTGGTGATGCACTACTGTGCGGTTTAGGTAATTTTTTTGATGCAATGTGCTTTTTTGATAATTTTGCTGATGCACAATCTACGTGGTTAGGTAATTAGATGATAAAACTTGCATATATGGTAATATGATGATGCATTCTCATGGTGTTAACGAATTTCTGTGATGCTATATAGCTAAAAAAATATTTACATGATATGTTGTGCTGAATAGGCAATATGGATGGTGATTAGGTATATGTGGTCATGCAGTGCGTTAGTACATGATAATGACGAATTTTATGATACCTACCAAGGTCTGATGCAATGGTAATTTTCATGCAGTGCTACCAACATTCTATCCCCATGGTCTGGAGGGAGGCAAAAGTCCCGGTCATGAGAGAGGAGGCCTTGTCAAGGACACTTGACAGTTTTAGGTCGTTATCTAATCATTGAAACAAAGCGAGAAGCCGCCATGCGAAAGTTAGCCCTCATGTACTAACATAGAGATGATGCAATACATATCTCTTATACTGCTCAAGAAAGGAAAAACTCCAAGCAATGTTGAATTAAGAATCAAAAGAGTATAGGCTAAAGTAATTTGATATGATGTTTGAATCACAAATATGCTATCTTGAAAAAACAAGATTATCAAGTTGTCACATGAAAATTATAGCACATGAATTCATTTTATCCCTAGTGAGGCAACAAAATAAAGGTAAATACCATAGTAGATCTTGAATTTGTTGTCACTATTCAACCACTACAACCATGCTACTCCATCTAATACACACTTCTCCCCACACATGCTCTTTCATACAAGAAGATCAGAACAATTACTTAAAAAAAGGGTACATGATATGCATCTATCAATACATCTTACACATAATAGGTTCTAATCTCATATATCAAATCATAGAAGAAAAATCCACACAAAGAAATTACATATATGACCATAATCATGTTTAGAGGCTCATATGGTACAAGATCTATGAAGAACAGGAGAGAAATGGATCAAACTACTCCCACAAACCCATAGTCTAGAGGTTGAATACTCCGTCTTCATCATGGTGATAATGGTGGAGACGTTGGAGAAGATGGAGATCCCTCCTGCGGCGGTTCCGACGGAGTTCCCCTCTCCAATTTTTCCTGATTCTGGCCCTGTTTTGGTGTTTCGGTCTTTCTGCGGCGCTCTCCTCGAGGAAGCCTCGGAAAGTCCTTTATACTAAGGTTTTTAAGTTAGACGGAGACCGTGGGAGAAAGAGTGAAGCGGATTGGACAGTTGTGTCATATAGTAAGCATTAAAGTTGATAAACAAGGTCTAGACATATTCAAACCATACAAATCATGTATCTACCCGCTAACCCCTAAACTATGTCTTAAGAAGTCAAGCATGAAGAGAAGTGGTTTTGGGTTTCAAACATGGAAATTTCAAAAACCTCCCAAAACTTCATTTTAGGGTGACTAAGAAGGATACAGGCTTCCCTTTTCATTTTCATGTTCTATACTTGTTTAAATCTTGGTCAAACCTAGGATTTGACCAAGATTCAAATGGGCACAAAAAAATAAAAAAAAGCACATAGTGTTCTTATGTCATATCGTAAGCATTCAAGTTGATAAACAAGGTCTAGATATATCCAAACCAGACAAATCATGTATCTACCCCTATCGACCCTAAACTTCGTCTTATGAAGTCAAGCATGAAGAGAAGTGGTTTTGGGTTTCAAACATGGAAATTTCAAAAAACCTCCCAAAATTCAGCTTCATTTTAGAGCGACTAAGAAGGATCGATGCTTACCTTTTCATTTCCATGTTTTAAACTTATTTAAATCTTGGTCAAACCTAGGATTTGACCAAGATTCAAATGGGCATAAAAATTCAGACAAAAAATCTAAAGAATGAAAAACCAAAGCACACATAGCCTTCTTAATTATGTCATATAGTAAACACTCAAGTTGATAAACAAGGTCTAGACATATTCAAACCAGAAAAATTATGTGTATATCTACCCCTAACCCTAAACTCTGTCTTATGAAGTCAATCTAGGATTTGACCAAGATTCAAATGGGCATAAAATAAAAAAACAGAAAAATGAAAAACTAAAGCGCACATAGTCTTCTTATATGTCATATAGTAAGCATTAAAGTTGATAAACAAGGTCTGGACATATTCAAACTAGCTAGACAAATCATGTATCTACCCCCTAACCCCTAAACTCTGTCTTATGACGAAGTCAAGCATGAAGATAAGTGGTTTTGGGTTTCAAACATGGAAATTTCAAAAACCTCCCAAAAACTTCATTTTAGGGTGACTAAGAAGGATACAGGCTTCCCTTTTCATTTTCATGTTCTATACTTGTTTAAATCTTGGTCAAACCTAGGATTTGACCAAGATTCAAATGTGCATCAAAATTCCAAAAAAATCAGAAAAATGAAAAACCAAAGCACATACCTGTAGTTTTCTTATGTCACATACATATATATAGTAAGCATTCAAAAGTTGATAAACAAGGTCTAGCTAGACATATTCAAATAAGACAAATCATGTATCTACCCCTCTAAAACCATAAACTCTGTCTTATGAAGTCAAGCATGAAGAGAAGTGGTTTTTGGTTTCAAACACGGAAATTTCAAAAACCTCCCAAAATTAAAGCTTCATTTTAGAGTGACTAGTTAAGAAGGATCCAGGCTTACCTTTTCATTTTCATGTTTTGAACTTGTTTAAATCTTGGTCAAACCTAGGATTTGACCAATATTCAAATGGGCATAAAATAAAAAAACAAAAAAACCAAAGCACATAGTCTTCTTATGTCATATATAGTAAGCATTCAAAAGTTCATAAACAAGGTCTAGACATATTCAAACCAGACAAATCATGTTCCCCCTAACCCTAAACTTTGTCTTAATTATATATGAAGTCAAGCATGAAGCAGAGAAGTGTGGTTTTGGGTTTCAAACATGGAAATTTCAAAAACCTCCCAAAAAGCTTCATTTTAATTAGACCGGCTGGTTAATTAAGAAGGATCCATGATTAATTACCTTTTCATTGTCATGTTTTAAACTTGTTTAAATCTTGGTCGAACCTAGGATTTGACCAAGATTCAAATGGGCATAACAATTCAGAAAAAAATCGAAAGAATGAAAAACAAAAGCACATAGCCTTGTTATGTCATATAGAGTAAGCATTCAAATTGATAAACATGGTCTAGACATATTCAAACCAGAAAAATCATGTATCTACCCCTAACCCTAAACTCTGTCTTATGAAGTCAAGCATGAACATAAGTACGGTGGTTTTGGGTTTCAAACATGGCAAATTCAAGAACCTCCCAAAAGCTTAATTTTAGAGTTACTAAGAGAAAGATCCAGACTTAATTACCTTATCATTTTCACATGTTAAACTTGTTTAAATCTTGCTCAACAAACCTAGGATTTTACCAAGATTCTCAAATGGGCATAAAAATCAAAAAATGAAATACCAATGCACATAGTCCTCTTATGTCATATAGTAAGCATTCAAGTTGATAAACAAGGTCTAGACATATTCAAACAAGACAAATCATGTATCTACCCCCTATCGACCCTAAACTTCGTCTTATGAAGTCAAGCATGAAGAGAAGTGGTTTTGGGTTTCAAACATGGAAATTTCAAAAACCTCCCAAAATTCAGCTTCATTTTAGAGCGACTAAGAAGGATCGATGCTTACCTTTTCATTTCCATGTTTTAAACTTATTTAAATCTTGGTCAAACCTAGGATTTGACCAAGATTCAAATGGGCATAAAAATTCGGACAAAAAATCTAAAGAATGAAAAACCAAAGCACATAGCCTTCTTAATTATGTCATATAGTAAACACTCAAGTTGATAAACAAGGTCTAGACATATTCAAACCAGTAAAAATCATGTGTATATCTACCCCTAACCCTAAACTCTGTCTTATGAAGTCAATCATGAAGAGAATTGGTTTTGGGTTTCAAACATGGAAATTTCAAGTACGTCCCAAAAGCTTCATATATTTTAGAGTGACTAATTAAGAAGGATCTTGGCTTACGTTTTCATTTTCATGCTTGAAACTTGTTTAAATCTTGGTTGAACCTAGGATTTGACCAGAATCAAATGTGCATAAAATTCTTAAAAAAAATAGAAAAATGAAAAACAAAAGCACATGGTCTTCTTATGTCATATAGTAAGCATTCAAGTTGATAAACAAGGTTTAGACATATTCAAACCGGACAAATCATGTATCTACCCCCTAACCCTAAACTCGGTCTTATGAAGTCTAGCATGAGGAGAAGTCGTTTTGGGTTTCAAACGTTTAAGCCAAAAGCCCCATTTCAAATATTTCAAACTTATTCAAATTTGGTTCAAATTTGAAAGACACACAAGTTATAGCACACATAGTGCATACATTCTCACACATACTGCACTAGATGCTAACCCGGCCTATAGTTTGAGGCCATTGGATGAGGTCGAAAAAATCTTGGATTAGAAATGGGGTTGTTCGAACCCCGTAGTTGGATTTTTTGAACCTTGATCTCGTAGTACTTGGGCAAAACCCTAGTTTAACCTATTTAATTATAGATTCGTAGGTCGATTTTTCTACCTTTTTCTTATTACTATGCAGCACATGTGTGTTTGCCCGTCGAGTGAAACTCGGAGGAAAGAGGGATCACTCGGAAGGAGAGAAGAAGGGAGAGAATTATGGTGTCTCCCCTTTTCGGGTGATGATGTTGACTTTTGTGCGGGGTTTGTCGGTGAGCGGGAGGTGCGAGCGAGCGAGCGAGCGAGTCGAGCGAGGCCGAGAATGAGAGAGATTTGTTTTTTTGTGAGAGGGACAACCGAAGGATCCGGAAGGACCCACGGACTTCCAATACGCATCTCGATGCGTCTTCTCTTGACAAAGAAAATGGCTGGGAGTTTGCGTACCTATTGCACGTGACTTGTGCTCACCGAAGTGTGGGACCTCACGCATGGGCACCACACGTAAGTGACAGACCTGCTGGTGTAAAAGCTCGGTTGATTATTATAGTGCATTAGAACAAAGTTTCCTATGGATTCAAGGGTAGGAAATCCAAGTTAACTCATTTACATGACATTATTTTTTCCATGAAGCAAAGTTAACGCACCTATCAATTGGTACATTTTGGAGTGACTAAGAAGGATCCAGGCTTACTTATTCGTTTTCACGTGTAAAACTTGTCTAAATCTTGGTCAAACAAAATTGGCGAGAAAATTCAAAAAAAAAAGAGAAAAATGAAAAACCAAAGCACATAGTCTTCTTATGTCATATAGTAAGCATTAAAGTTGATAAACAAGGTCTAGACATATTCAAACCATACAAATCATGTATCTACCCGCTAACCCCTAAACTATGTCTTAAGAAGTCAAGCATGAAGAGAAGTGGTTTTGGGTTTCAAACATGGAAATTTCAAAAACCTCCCAAAACTTCATTTTAGGGTGACTAAGAAGGATACAGGCTTCCCTTTTCATTTTCATGTTCTATACTTGTTTAAATCTTGGTCAAACCTAGGATTTGACCAAGATTCAAATGGGCACAAAAAATAAAAAAAAGCACATAGTGTTCTTATGTCATATCGTAAGCATTCAAGTTGATAAACAAGGTCTAGATATATCCAAACCAGACAAATCATGTATCTACCCCTATCGACCCTAAACTTCGTCTTATGAAGTCAAGCATGAAGAGAAGTGGTTTTGGGTTTCAAACATGGAAATTTCAAAAAACCTCCCAAAATTCAGCTTCATTTTAGAGCGACTAAGAAGGATCGATGCTTACCTTTTCATTTCCATGTTTTAAACTTATTTAAATCTTGGTCAAACCTAGGATTTGACCAAGATTCAAATGGGCATAAAAATTCGGACAAAAAATCTAAAGAATGAAAAACCAAAGCACACATAGCCTTCTTAATTATGTCATATAGTAAACACTCAAGTTGATAAACAAGGTCTAGACATATTCAAACCAGAAAAATTATGTGTATATCTACCCCTAACCCTAAACTATATGTCTTATGAAGTCAATCTAGGATTTGACCAAGATTCAAATGGGCATAAAATAAAAAAACAAGAAAAATGAAAAACCAAAGCGCACATAGTCTTCTTATATGTCATATAGTAAGCATTAAAGTTGATAAACAAGGTCTGGACATATTCAAACTAGCTAGACAAATCATGTATCTACCCCTAACCCCTAAACTCTGTCTTATGACGAAGTCAAGCATGAAGATAAGTGGTTTTGGGTTTCAAACATGGAAATTTCAAAAACCTCCCAAAAACTTCATTTTAGGGTGACTAAGAAGGATACAGGCTTCCCTTTTCATTTTCATGTTCTATACTTGTTTAAATCTTGGTCAAACCTAGGATTTGACCAAGATTCAAATGTGCATCAAAATTCCAAAAAAATCAGAAAAATGAAAAAC
>NC_061510.1:115416576-115493857 GCF_022539505.1 Lolium rigidum
TCGCCATCAAAAGCGCTTCGATACGAGCAACGCATGAACAACGTGGGGCTTGTGCTTGCCTAGATCGCAAGATGCGATCTAGGCAGCATGTCGCTTACCCGATAGAAACCCTCGAGACGAAGGAGTTGGCGATGCGCCGAGATTGGTTTGTTTTGGGGTTGAACGTGAGTTGTTGTTTATTCCATAAACCCTAGATACATATTTATAGTCCAGCGGACTTTCTAATGTGGGCATGCACTAAACCGTGCACGAGTAAGATTCTATCTCTAAACTAAAATAGATCTAATATGTTACAGATACACGGGCAATTAAGCCCAACTTGGTATAACAGGCCGATTCATGTAATTCTCCATGTATATTTCCTTAAGCCCATCTTGACTGCGGCCCACCTCCTGATTTAGCCAAAATCCGGTGATAACAAATATAAGAAAAGAAATTTTACTGTACATAGAGGATGACATGCGGGTCCCATTTTGCAGCAGCGGTCTCACCGTTTGAGAGGCGGCACAGAACCAAAAGAAAAATGAAGTAGCCAGAAATCAGGGGTGAAAAAAATCCAAGAAGAAAGATTTCAATTGGGCTGCATCCGGACATCTGGGCCTTCGAACTATCCTGCTAGGCCTTTTGACTCGTGCAATTTCAGCCCACTCCAAAACAGGAAAGTTCCGAATTTTCTAAAAAAACAGGAAAGTCCTATGCTTCGCAAAGACAAAAAAACAAGGAGATTCAACATATAAGTTTGTTTATGTAAAAATAAAGATTTAGTTATCCGTTTGAAATAGCTCAGAGCGCAATACATTGTTTATTGTATGCAAAATAATCAAGATATCATATGTTTCTTGTACGGGGAGGCTGACATCGGGGACCCATGAGCCAACGAGCGTCGTCAACGTTTTAAAGGCGGCGGGGATGGAAAGAAAAAATAAACCAAAAATACTGTTGGTAAAAAATCCAAGAAAAGAAACATTTTCGTTACGAGAGGATGACATGCGGGACCCATGAGGCAGCGGCATCCTCGGCGTTTATTGTTCATAGAGGTTGACATGTGGGACCCGTGAGCCGGCGGCGTCCTCAACGTTTTAAAGGCTGCGAGGTGATCAAAAGAAAAAATAAGCCAAAAATCATTTGGTCAACAAAATCCAAGAAAATAAACATTTACCGTTACGAGAGGATGACATGCGGGACCCATGAGGCGAGCGGCATCCTCAACGATTCCAAGGCGGCGGGGAAATATCCGAGAAATTAATTAGGGGTTCAAAATAAATCCATCAAAGGAAACTTTTATTGTTCATAGAGGATGACATGTGGGACCGACACTGCCAACGGCGTCCTCATCGTTTCGAGAGGGGCGAGGAGATCAAAAGAAAAAGGCAAATAGCCGGAAATTAGGGGTAAAAAATAACTCCAAGAAAGGAAACTTTTATTGTTCGTAGAGGATGACATGCGGGACCCATGAGCCGACAGCTTACTCAACGTTTCAAAGGCGGCATGAGATCGAAAGAAAAAGGCAAGTGACAAAATATCGGGAGCCAAAGATAATCCAAGAAAAGAAACTTTATTGTACGTAGAGGATGACATGCGGGTCCCATTTAGCGGCGGCGGTCTCAACGTTTCAAATGCGGCTTGAGATCAAAGAAAAAGAAAGTTGATTGTACATAGAGGATGACATGCGGGTCCCATGAGTCGGCGGCTTACCCAACGTTTCCAAGGCGGCGGGGATCAAAAGAAAAAGGAAATAGCCAAAAATCGAGAGGGTGAAAAAAAATAAAGAAAATAAACATTTATAGCACATAGAGGATGACATGCGGGTCCCATGAGCCAGCAAGTTCCTCAACGTTTCAAACGTGGCATGAGATCGAAAGAAAAAGGTAAGTGACCAAATATGAGGTGCCAAAAATAATTCAAGAAAAGAAAGTTTTATAGTACATAGAGGATGACATGCGGGTCCCAGTTAGCGGCGGCGGTATCACCGTTTGAGAGGCGGCAGGGGATCGAAAGAAAAAGGTAAGTGACCAAATTTGAGGTGCCAAAAAAAACTCCAAGAAAAGAAAGTTTTGTAGTACATAGAGGATGACATGCGGGTCCCATTTAGCGGCAGCGGTATCACCGTTTGAGAGGCGGCAGGGGATCGAAAGAAAAAGGCAAGTGAAAAAATATGAGGAGCCAAAAATAATTCAAGAAAAGAAAGTTTTATAGTACATAGAGGATGACATGCGGGTCCCATTTAGCAGCAGCGGTATCACCGTTTGAGAGGCGGCGGGGGATCAAAAGAAAAAAGAAATTGCCAAAAATCAGAGGGTGAAAAAAAACCAAGAAAATAAACTTTTATAGTACATAGAGGATGACATGCGGGTCCCATGTAGCTGCAGGGTTCTCAACGTTTCAAACGTGGCATGAGATC
Source organism: Lolium rigidum (assembly GCF_022539505.1). Lineage (NCBI taxonomy): Eukaryota > Viridiplantae > Streptophyta > Magnoliopsida > Poales > Poaceae > Lolium > Lolium rigidum. The sequence goes on from NC_061510.1 coordinate 115,418,978, forward strand.
GAAAGAAAAAGGTAAGTGACCAAATATGAGGTGCCAAAAATAATTCAAGAAAAGAAAGTTTTATAGTACATAGAGGATGACATGCGGGTCCCATTTAGCGACGGCGGTATCACCGTTTGAGAGGCGGCGGGGATCGAAAGAAAAAGGCAAGTGACCAAATTTGAGGTGCCAAAAAAAACTCCAAGAAAAGAAAGTTTTATAGTACATAGAGGATGACATGCGGGTCCCATTTAGCAGCAGCGGTATCACCGTTGGAGAGGCGGCGGGGATCGAAAGAAAAAGGCAAGTGACCAAATATGAGGTGCCAAAAATAATTCAAGAAAAGAAAGTTTTATAGTGCATAGAGGATGACATGCGGGTCCCGAGTTAGCGACAGCGGTATCACCGTTTGAGAGGCGGCGGGGATCGAAAGAAAAAGGCAAGTGACCAAATTTGAGGTGCCAAAAAACTCCAAGAAAAGAAAGTTGATTGCACATAGAGGATGACATGCGGGTCCCATTTAGCGGCGGCGGTCTCAACGTTTCCAAGGCGGCAAGGGATCAAAAGAAAAAGGAAGTAGCCAGAAATCGGGGGTCAAAAAAATCCAAGAATAGAAAGAATTTTGGTTCATAGAGGATGACATGCGGGACCCATGATCCTGCATCGTAAACGGCTCGATCGGAGAACGTTGAACGAGATGGCGCGATCGAGAAAAAAAACAATGCCAGAGAGGCTGCCATCTGGGCCCTACATCCCTCGGCGGTGCGGATTTGCGTTGACTCGGCCGGCGAACCCGAGAATTCGCGATGCACCACGTCCCGGGCCACCATACGCGACGTTTTGGCCGCTTTCGTCGGGCTAGGTGGCCTCAAAAACGAGAAAAAAAAAGTTTTGACATGCACCACGGAGGGACCAAAATCGTCGGCCATGGTACACCAGCAACCACGGCGCGACTTCAACTTCGTCGGCCATGGCAACTTTTCTTGTAGTGATTTATTAATAGATGAATCAATTTTATCTTTATACGGTTCATGATACTTATCAAAATTCTTCTTAGGCAATTCATAATGAGAGGCAAAAGCTTTATAAAGGTTTGCAGCAACTTGAGAATCAAGGCCATATGTAGCACTCATATTACGAAATGTATCGGTATCCATAAAAGCTTCAATGCATTTATAATCATAAATTATACCTGATTCTCTATCTTTGTCGTTCTCCCAACCTTCAGTATTTTCTTGGATCCGATCAAGAAGGTCACTTTTAAACTCTTCTTTGTTGCGTGTAAATGATCCAGAACAAGAAGTATCCAGCAAGGTCTTGTCTTGAAAAGAAAGTCTTGCATAGAAATTATCAATAATAATATTACCGGGAAGCTCATGAATGGGGCATTTGAGCATTAAAGACTTCAATCTCCCCCAAGCTTGGGCAATACTCTCTCCATCATGAGGCCAGAAATTATATATGCGGTTCCGATCTTTGTGAATTTCACTTGGAGGATAAAATTTGGAATAAAATAAAGGCACAATGTCCTCCCAATCAAGAGAATCACCATTCTTCAGCAATTTATACCAATGCGCCGCTTTACCAGACAGAGATATAGAGAATAGCTTCTTCCTAACTTCATTCATAGCAATACCTGCACATTTGAATAACCCGCATAATTCATGCAAAAACAGTAAATGATCACCAGGATGGACGAGTTCCATCCCCTTCATAGCGGTTATCCATAACATGTTCAATAATTTTCGTAGGTATTTTATATGGTATTACTTCCTCACTGGCGCCTCATCCACTACCGTTGCGGTAGTAGTAGATTTCCCAAATAGAAATTGAAGAGAAGATCTCTCCATAATGACTTATAGCAGACAGGCAGAAATAAAATCAGCACAAACGAGTAAAGGTTTTCCTTACCAATTCCACTTACCAATAGCGCTTCACTCCCCGGCAACGGCGCCGGAAAATAGTCTTGATGACCCACAAGTATAGGGGGTGTATCGTAGTATCTTCGATAAGTAAGAATGTCGATCCCAACGAGGAGCGAGAAGGTGTTGACGGGCGGTTTTGATGAAGGATTCACTGTAAATGCTCACAAACAAGTATTCGGGGGTTTTGATGTAACGGATGAATAAAGTACGAGTAAGTAAAATGCGAGAGAAATAATTGCAGCGAGTGGCCCAATCCTTTTTAGCACAAAGGACAAGCCGGTTTGTTTACTTATAATGACCAAACGTTCTCGAGGACACACGGGATTTTAGTCTAGTGCTTTCGCTACATACGAGCTGATTAATCTTCATTGTTTTGATAAGTGTTGTGTGGGTGAACTTGTGCTAATGTACCGCCCTTCCTAGGACTAATACATACTTGTGATTATACCCCTTGCAAGCATCCGCAACTACAAGAAAGTAATTAAGATAAATCTAACCACAGCCTTAAACTGCGAGATCCTGCGATCCCTCCTGCATCGATATACCAACGGGGGTTTAGGTTTACGTCACTCCGGCAACCCCGCAATTGGCAAACGAGTACAAGATGCATTCCCCTAGGCCCATAAAGGTGAAGTGTCGTGTAGTCGACGTTCACACGACACCACTAGAAGAATAACACCACAACTTAAATATCATAACATTGAATATTACTCAACCATAGTTCACTACTAACATTTAGACTTCACCCATGTCCTCAAGAACTAAACGAACTACTCACGAGACATCATATGGAACATGATCGAGAGGTGATATGATGATGAATAACAATCTGAACATAAGCTTGGTTCAATGGTTTCACTCAATAGCATCAACAACAAGTATGAATAGATACCGGGAGAGTTTCCCCTATCAAACAATCAAGATCAAACCCAAATTGCTACGGCGGTGACGAGGTGCTGCGGAGGAGATGGCGGTGATGATGGTGAAGATGATGATGATGGTGATGGAGATGATGTCCAGCTCGATGGCGGTGACGATGGCGTCGATTTCCCCCTCCGGGAGGGAATTTCCCGGCGGATTCCCGCCGCCGGAGAGCTCTTTTCTCTCTGGTGTTCTCCGCCCCGCGAGGCGGCCGTAACCCTTCGTGAGGATTCCTCTGTGGCTTAGGTCTTCGGGACGAAGGGTTTCGCGAAGAAAAGGAGGCGAAAGAGGCCGAGGGGGCCCCACACCACATGGTGGCGCGGCCGGAGCCTTGGGCCGCGCCACCCTATGGTGTGGGACCACCCCGGGTCCACCTGGCTCCCCCTTCGGCTTCCTCCGTCATCCGGAAAAATAGGAGTTTCCGTAAAACTTCCTTCCACAACCGATCTTCCGAAATATCGCATCCCGACGGTGCTTTTTCCGGCGAGAATCCCGGCTCCGGTGCTCAATCTCCAAATAATCATGAAACATGCAAAATAGATGAATTAACATAAGTATTGTGTTCCAATATGAAATATATCAATGAATAACAGCAAATTATGATATAAAATAGTGATGCAATTTGGACGTATCAGACAACTAGCACCGTGCTAACCACTTGTGGCGTGGCTGCGATGTACAGCAGGAGAGGTTCCTTTTCCTTTGGCGCCACCAAGATTGGTGGTGTCGAGATTTTGCGTTTCAGATCCTCGAAAGCTCTATCGGCTTCTTCATTCCACTGGAATTTCTCCCCTTGTTTTATCAAAGCGTAGAACGGTAGTGCTTTCTCTCCCAACCTGGCGACGAATCTACTCAAAGCTGCGACTCGCCCAGTTAGTTGCTGTATTTCTTTCAACTTTGTTGGCTTCCTCATTGTTACGATAGCCTGTATTTTATCAGGGTTTGCTTCAATCCCTCTTGCTGAAACTAGAAAGCCAAGAAGCTCTCCTGCTGGGACGCCAAAAGAACACTTCGTCGGGTTCAACTTGAGGCAGAATTTGTCGAGGTTGTCGAAAGTTTCTTTCAGATCCTCGATCAACGTTGTCCCCTTTTTTGATGTTATGACGACATCATCAATATATACTTGCACATTCTTTCCAATCTGTGTCGCCAAACACTTCTGCATCATCCTCTGATATGTTGCTCCCGCGTTTTTCAGACCAAAAGGCATTGTTCTATAGCAAAACACGCCGTAGGGTGTGATGAACGCTGTTTTGACCTCATCCTCTTCTTTCAACCTGATCTGGTTATAACAAGAATATGCATCTAAGAAGGAAAGACGTTCACATCTTGCCGTGGAGTCGATGATTTGATCGATCCTTGGGAGGGGAAAGTGATCCTTTGGGCAATGTTTATTGAGACACGTAAAGTCGACGCACATGCGAAGGACCTTAGTGTTTTTCTTCGGCACTAATACTGGATTTGCTACCCATGTAGCCTCCGTGTGCGGTTCTTTGATAAAACCAGCTTCGCGTAATCGATCTATTTCTGATAACATAGCTTTGCGGTTTGGCTCCGAAAAACGCCGCAAAGGTTGTTTGATTGGTCTCGCGAGTGGATCCAAATTTAGGTGGTGCTCGGCAAGTTCCCTGGGTACTCCTGGCATGTCAGCTGGACACCATGCGAAGATTTTCCAGTTCTCACGGAGGAACTCGACGAGCGCGCTTTCCTATGCGAGGTCCATGTCTTTTGTGATGGACGTCGTCTTTTTTGGATCTGTCGGGTGAATTTGTACCTCCTTTGAGTTTTTCTCAGCGTTGAAAGTTGATTCTTTGTTTGGCCTTCCTACATCTGGCAGCACATCATAATCAGTTGTAAGCCTTGCCTCCATATATTCTGCTTGCATCCCGAAAGTTTCTGATAGTCGATGAAAATCCTTGTCACATTTGTCGGCTAGGGCGAAGCTTCCTTTGATTGTGATTGGTCCCTTGGGTCCGGGCATCCTCCACAATAGGTACGTGTAGTGTGGTACCGCCATAAATCTAGCATATGCTGGTCGTCCCAACAGAGCGTGGTATTGTGACGGGAAATCTACGACTTCAAACTCGAATTTCTCGATTCTGTAATTTTCTCGGGTCCCAAACTGAACATCGAGGTTTATCTTTCCCAACGGATAGCTTGGCTTCTCTGGTGTGATGCCGTGGAATCTCGTGTCTGTTGGTTTCAGGTTTGCTAGGGAGATGTTCATCTTCCTTAATGTATCTGCGTACATGAGGTTCAAGCTGCCGCCGCCATCTATAAACACGCGAGACACGTCGAATCCTCGCGATGACCGCCGGTAGTATGAGTGCTGACTGCCCTGGTCGAGGAACTTGCTGCGGATGATCTGCTATGGTGAAGCCGATGTCTTGCCCTGACCAATTGAGGTACTCAACTGTTGGTGGAGGCATTTTCTCTGCCATGAACACCTGTCGCGAGATTACTTTTTGAGTTCTATTGGACGGCCTTCCCTTCTGAATCATCGAGACCGCTCCATTAGAATTGGGATCAACGTAAGGTGGTGGTGCAGGCGCCGCCGCTATTCTTAGCTGATGTCGATTGTCATCTGTTATCGCGGGAGGAGGTGGTAGGTGGACCTCACTTCTGGGTTCTCGAGGGTTTCTTTGCGCTGCCTGAGCATTAGCATGCCCTGCATATCTCGGTATTGCCTGGAAATTTCGACAATCCTTCTGCAGATGTCCTGACTGTCTTTTTCCGTTGCTGTCAAGGAAAAAGTGCATCTGACACGGCCCGTTCATCATTTCTTCGGGAGATACAAAAGGCCTCTGGAACCATGGCCCGCTGTTTTGCCTATTTTGTCGAAATTCGTCTCTGTTGTCACTTCGTTGCTCATTACTTCTCTGGTAGTCATCTCGATTGTTTCCTCCTGCACTGGCTCGGAAACCGGCCGAAATTTGACCTGGAGCATCATAATTCGAGTACTGCCGAGGAAATCGTCGCCTTGATTGATAATTTCGACCGCGGTCCTCCTCTGGCGATCTATGCCGTTTGTTGTAGACAGCATCTTCTCCATCTGCCCATCTATTTGCTATTTCCATTAATGCAGATACTGTCTTTGGATTGGTTCTTCTCAAATCTTCGACAAAATCTCCACGCCTGATCCCTGCGACAAATGCATCTATTGCCCTCTCGTCAGATATATTTTCTGCCGAGTTTTTTATGATGTTCCACCTTTGGATATATTTTCTCATTGGCTCGTCTGGCTTCTGTCGACACGCCCGTAACTCCTCTAGAGACGCGGGCTTCTTGCAAGTGGATCGGAAATTCTTGACGAATATGTCCTCAAAGCTATCCCAGCTGTCGATAGATCCTGGCGGAAGCTTTTTGATCCAAGATCGTGCAGCTCCACTTAAGTGCACCTGAATACTTTGCATGGCTGTTGCCCTGGTCCCTCCAGTTAACTTCACCATCTCGAGGTAATCAACTAGCCAATCCTCTAGGTCTTGCAGGCCGTCGATTTTTTTGAAATGATCAGGCAACTTAAATCCCGAAGGGACTCGAGTTTTTCGTACTCTCCTTGTAAAGCACGGCAAACCGCACATATCCTCGTCGTTTAATTCTGGGGAATGCCGATGTTCCCTTCTGCCTTGCCGTGCTCTGTCTACCCTTGCTTGTGCTGCCGTATCTCTTGCTCCACTTGTTCCTTCGACATTTGTTGCTGCTGCCGTAGGTCGTGGACTATTTTGCCTTGCAGCTCCTTCTGGCGGTGTTGATACAAACGCCGTTCCCATGGCTTCAGCTCCCGCCACTCGCCATGTTGTACAAAGCCTCCCTTGGATCCCCTGGAGGCGGCCTAGATGCAAGGATAAAGGCTTGTGTCGCCATATACCCAGCTTCTGGTGTCTTAGGGATAATATTCCCTCTTGTGTCTATCGACATAAAAGACATGTCGAGATTTTGAACCAAGTACTCTCTTTCTCCTTCAGGTATGTGTTGCAACCTTGACCTTGCTCTGTTCCGAGCTTCTCTATGGCTATCTCCCGAGGTTCCAGATTGTCGACTTTGCTCTGCCCTTCGTCGGCTTGACGCGGAAGCTGCCTCCCTTCTTCTGTTTAGAGCTTCTGTCTGTTTTTCCAGTTCTCTTCCAGCTCGGGCGAGTCTATATTGATAAGCTTGCAGTTCTTGGACTGTAGCAGTTGTCGTCATTGGTTCCGAGCCATCTAAAGCTTTCGCAGCTCTATCCCGAGCTGTTTGTGGAAGTTGAACTCTGACGCGTGGTGTGGGCCCGACATATTTAGTGCCCATACCTCTCCTTAGATCTGAGGGATCGACATAGGGGTTGCCCAAATCGTCGAAAGCCTCCGATGTTTCCTCTTGATCGCGACTTGCATCTCCAACGGCAAAAACTTGATGATATTTTGGAGTTTTCATTTTGCTTGGTTTGGTGACACCATCATAGAGTTTGGTGAAGACCTTCCCAATAGAGGTGGATTTGTCGATGAAGTTGAAGCTATCAGTATCGCTCGAGTCATCGCTTATATAAGAGTCCGCCGATGATTCGAAGGACATGTTGCTGAAGATTTTGGCGAGTTTTTCACTTGCCCTCGCTGTCGATGAAGCGTGGCGACGAAATCTCCTTATCGCTGGACTCGACGGATGATACTGAGTTTGAGAGATCAGATCCACCCGACGAAAATCCCGACGAGATCGGAACTTCGAGACGATACACTCCTTCTTTCTCGACGCGGAAATCGAATTTTCCAAACGTCATCTTCATTGGCTCCTCCAGATACGCATATGCATCCAAACGGGAGGGCGGGTGAGGAACAAAATCAATAAGACCAGTTTCGATCTGTTTACCTCTCGTCCATGATGTTGCTTGCTACCGATGAAGTCGACGATCTTGAACGTGCCATCGAGATCAGCTCCTTGTCGCCTCTAATTCCCACGGACGGCGCCAATTGACAAGGTATTAACTTGTCAATGCCTATGGATTGTAGGCTAGGGTTTAGTTGGAAGTAGAGGGCAAGTAGATCTCGAAGGTTTCAGCCGAAAAGTACTCGACGATTATGAAAACTAGGGTTTGTAGACAATGATTCGATGAACTCTGTGTCCCTCGACTCCCCCTTATATAGGAGGCGGAGCCGAGAGATTCGTGCTGTACAAGTTACAAAGTCCGGGAAGGTTTCAAACTCATCCCGTAAGATTACAAATAAGACTTTCTATTACAACTCTAACTTTGCTTAATAACATTTTGGGCTTCCGAATCTTCTTATTCTTCGAGTAGTGGGCCTTCAATAAACCCCGGGTACTATCTTCGGCAGGCCCATTAGGGATGCCTATGTCAGCCGTCGCTAGGTGGTCCAACGATCTATTTGTAATTTTTGTTACTTTTAGACATCTTTGTACTACTCTTGATGATTATTAATGGATCTGTGGATTTTCGCAAAAAAAGGATGCACACAACCAAATCGAATAGAAAAGAAAAATCTGCCAGGATAAGCACGCAAATCAGATTCTCCAAACGTGAAACTTTCAAGAAGAGAACAATGCACACACACTTTTGTTGCTCGATTAGGTTTCCACCATGGAAAAAAATCAAACCAATATCTTAAACAGGTCATTCTCAGGCACAACCAAAATTCTTTTTGTTTCATTGGGCTAAATGATCACTCTAAAAAGTAAAGGACATTATCGAAGTAATGTTTATGAGAAATTCTTTTGGTAAGTTCTCACGAATGATGATTTTCTAAGAAGGTGCTCATGTGTACATCTCTACCTAGGCTTTTCATAGGTGCATCAGGATCAGCCTAACCAATTTTTCCCCTCTGAAACAACTTTATTTTGTATCTTCCACACCACACAACCTTTGAACATTAAACTCTGTAGTTCATTGTAACATATGAGCTACAAATTGGGAAAATAGCTCCATATTTTTACAACATTAAATATATATGTATAAAGAATTTATTTTGCATTTTAAAATTTTAGTTTTTTAAAACTGCACAAAAAATTGAACTATACTTTTCCACATTCTAGATGTAATATTTGAGTTATATGCAAAGTTTCAAATCCATATGATATAATTTAAGCGATAGAAAACTTAAACTAAAGAAAAAGTCCATCAACCTCCAGCTTTAAAACATCCGAGTTGGATTGTTTTGTCATAGACAACAAAATCCCCAAGAGAACATAAACGGACCATAGTTTATCTCCGTATCTCATGCCATTTTATCACCGTAGCATGTCATTTTATCTCCGTATCTCATGCCACACATGATCATATCAAATGCAGACAGGTGAGAATAAGATAATACAAGTAAGTAACTATGTGAATAACGCAATATCACTAGTCGAACTAATTTCCTTCTACATGTATCATTCTGTGATATTTCTGTAGGCAGAGCCAACTTAAGATACATCATATTGTTCCATAAAAACACACTTACTCCATTCCATAATTTTTATTCTGGTTTTAATTAAATTTGAACTACAATTACGACAATAATTATAAAACGAAGGGAGTACATCATATTGTGTGGGTTGTTTACTACTCCCTCTGTTCATGAATACAAGGTCACTTCCTTTTTCTGGTCAAACTTTGACTGATGATTGAATTAACCAAAGATAAGTTATATATTATTGGAAAGTTTATTGAAATGTGCATCCTATGATAATAGTTTTAAATGTCATGCAACTCATATTTGATTAACCAAATTATTAGTCAAACTTTTCCTTAAAAAACAAAGTGGCCTTGTATTTAAGAACGGAGGAAGTATTTAAGTTCACTTGTTCTTGATCCATCACAAATTCCATCAAGGTTAATCGCGGTTACCTCGTTGTTTTGCGCTTATATTTTTTAAGACATGGACATAACCAAAAAAATTAATCTATGTAACCAACTAGCAAATACTTTTTAGGCATACAAGACTATACACAACCCTTTTATTGAGCTACACTAATTACCGATGTGTGTATAACAAAAAAATTATATGCTAGAAAAACACCTAGCTACCATAAGGGATACATTTGCACCCACATCTGGCCATTGGATCATCGTATAAAATATTTTCAACAACCGTAGATCCACTTTATGGTGTTAAAGTTGTTGGCTGCTGAATTGACTGCCTGTTTTTTTCTGGAACGATAGAAATATGGCTTTGGATGGGGGAACAATGTGTTATTTTTATCCGGTAAGATTTGAAAGATACTTTTTTCATTCAAATGGAGAACTATGTGTTTTTTGTATGACCAAAAAATGCCTTGTTTTTTATCCAGATGGAGGAAAATTGTGTTATAATTTATCCGGCACAGTTGGAAAGATGCCTTGTTTTTATCCGAATAGGAGAAGTGTAAACACATGGCTAACAATGTTAGCCGTTCGTACCTGTTAAGATAATATGCTTGTTGTATTACCAGATGGCCAAAGGCCACAATATATAGTACATGTACAGGTGCACATATGCAGAAAGCCCCCTAACATATGAGGAAACTACAATAGATAGATATATATATCTAACACCCCCCCTCAAACTCATGGTGGATCCACAACACTGAGTTTGGAGAGTAAGAAATCATGCTGCGCTCGAGTCTGTGCCTTCGTAAAGAAATCCGCCAACTGCAAATCGGAAGGCACATAATGAACAGCAACAACATCATCCTGTACCTATGCACGTGTGTAAAAAGCATCAACACCGATATGCTTGGTCAGCTCATGCTTGACCGGATCACGTGCAATACTGATAGCACCTGTCATCGTCAGACAAAAGTGGAGTGGGTGTCGTAACAGTGACCCCAAAATCTGCAAGCAACCACCGTAACCAAGTCACCTCAGCAATCAACAAAGCCATAGCCCGCAACTCAGCCTCAACACTCGAACGGGAGACTGCGACCTGTTTCTTCGTCTTCCAAGCAACAAGCAAACCACCAAGAAACACACAGTAATGAGGTGGGCCGACGTAGCGATAGCCTCAGCCCAGAAATGTGGCGGAAGAGAAGAAGCAATCATCATAGCACGGGTGGTCTCAAGAAGATGACGATGGTTACGCTCGGCAACGCCATTTTGAGCATGCGCGCCAGGACAAGAAAACTGAGCGAGGGTGCCCTCCTCAGCAAGGACACCCATCATGCGAAAGGTACGCCGTTAGAGTGAGTGCGCCCGCGCTCCGCTCCTTCGACTGATTGTTCGCATCGGATCTCAGGTTCTCTATTGCACTCCCCGATTGGGGTTCTTTTCACCTTTCCCTCACGGTACTTGTACGCTATCGGTCATTGAGGAATACTTAGGCTTAGAGGGTGGTCCCCCTTTCTCGCGTAAAAGCGATCATCATTCGAACACGCCGCGTTTTACTGGGAAGGATCGAACCATGGGAACGAATGAACAGGGCTATCACCTTCTTTGGCCGGATCTTCCAATCTTTTTAGAAAACCAGTTCACTGCGCGCCCCACCCCGTCATCAGTCCTGTGTTGCCTATGCTTGCGCGACACCACGAAGGTGCTGGGAGATATACTCACCAGCAGAATCAGCACGAAACAGGCGAATGGGTGAGGAATACTGAGTGCGAACCATGGCCGCAAAACGCTGATAAATAGAGAGCACCTCACTGCGAGAGCGCATGAAAAACACCCAGGTGTACCGTGAAAAATCATCAATGAATAAGATATAGTATCGATGGCCCCCTTTCGAAGCGAAGGGAGCCAGACCCCAAACATCTGAATGGACTAAATCGAACGATCGCTGAGAGACAGACACACTAGTAGGATAGGGAAGCTGAATCTGTTTGCCTAACCTACAACCCTGACAGTGTAACGACCCATCTCTAGAGACAGACCCCAGAAGGCCACGATGAACCAAAGACGACAGGCGAGAGTCACAAAGGTGACCAAGATGATGATGCCACTGCTGAAACGAACCGGTGACAGAGGCAACAACCGGAGGAGAACTGGCAGATGGAGTGGTAGCGGAAGGAACACGAAGCCAGTCTAACTCCCAAAGCCCCGGAGACTGACGGCTACGAGGGCCAGCTCCAACCAGGGCATGTGTGCGACGACCCTAAACCGCACAAGACTCAGCGTCAAGAATGACGCGACAACCAGAATCGGTGAGCTGGCTAGCAGAGAAAAGGTTCATCTGAAGACGAGGAACATGAGAAACATCAGGGACACAGAAAGAGGGAGTAGAAAGGGTGCCTCTACTAGAAACAGGAATAGAGGTACCATCAGCCGTGACAACACAGACAGGAGAAATAAGAGACCGAAGAGCAGACAGAATAGAAGACTCAGAGGTCATATGAAAGGAAGCTCCAGAATCCAGATACCACGGAGACGTACCTGACTGTGTGGAAAGTGATGGTCGCGCAGGGCCAGAAGAGCCAGTCACAGAAACAGCAGCGCCCGGCGAGGAAGAGTCTGTAGGAGCGAGCAGACCATGAAGACCCCTGAGAATGTCCTAATCAGAGATTGCAACTGCAGAAGATCCTGAAGATCCAGGCTGCTAACGATCCTGGAACTGCTGACGTAAACTGGGATCTCGGGTCCAGCAGGTGGAGGAAGTGTGGACAACCTTGCCACAGTAGGTGCAATGAGGACGAGGGCGGAGACTCGAACCGCGAGGCTGCTGACGTAAACTGGAATCCCAAGCATCAAGCAGGCAGTGAAGCTGCGCTATCTCATGCGCAGAGAGGGGCGCGACTGGAGAGGTCGGCGTAGAATCAGGTGCCGACGAGGAGCTATCACCCACACGCACAGAGGCCACCAAAGGGGGCGACAGAGAGCAACACGTCGATGAAGACAGAGTCGACAAAGCGCGGTCATAACCACGTGAAGAGGCCACGAAAATCGATGTAGAGCGGCAGGCCGACGTAGACGGAGTCGATGAAGCGCGGCCATAACCACAGGAAGAGGTCGCAAAATTCGATGTAGAGCGGCGGGCCGACGTAGACGAAGTCGGCGAAGCACGGGCAGAGCCGCATGAAGAGGCCGCAAAAGCCCGCCGACGTAGACGAAGTCGGCGAAGCACGGGCAGAGCCGCATGAAGAGGCCGCAAACGGCGACGAAGAATGGCTAGCCGTCATACACGGAGACAGCGGACAAATACCAAGTACCGAAGGGAGGCCCAAAGATAAGGCGAGATCAGCGGAAGAAGACATCGGGTAACAACAGCCGACGACAGTATTTTTTTTTTATTTTTTTTTTGTGGATCAAAGTCAACTGGCAAGGTGCGGATCGGGAGACAGAGAAAACGACGGAAGCGGGCGACGCGGCGCGGAGCAGAGACCGAGGCGGGAGGTGCGGATCTGGTAGCAGGGGCGCGCGGCGAACGCGGGCGCGGGGCAGGGAGCGGGACGCGCGGCGGCCACGCACGGGATCGGGAGAGCAGGGAGCTACGGCCACGCGCGGGATCGGCGGAGAAGCGGCCGGGGCAGCCGGGGCCACGCGCGGGACTGGCGGAGAAGCGGCCGGGGCGGATTCCGGCGGGCGGCGGCCGGGAGCTGAGTGCGGGCGCGGCCGGGGACGGAGAAGAACGGCCGGAGGAGCGGCCGGAAACGGCAACGACGGCCGAGGAACACGTACTAGACTAGAGGACCAAGTTTTGGCTCTGATACCATGTTAAGACAATATGTTTTTTGTATTACCAGAGGGCCAAAGGCCACAATATATAGTACATGTACAGGTGCACATATGCAGAAAGCCCCCTAACATATGAAGAAACTACAATAGACAGATATATACATCTAACAGTACCTATCCCTGCAGGTAGAAACCCCACATTGTAATATGCTATCCGGATTGCTAACTCCCGGTTAGTTGGGAACTAAGTTAGAGTTCGATGAACTCGATGACCATTAGATTTGCATCGTGATTCGTGCATACGAAAATTACACATGAATGTGTATCCTTCTGCACCAATTACACGTGAATTACACATCAAACTAGGTTGACCAGGAATTAAGCTAATTCCCAATTGCTATACCTACCTTTTATGGAGATTATATTTGCCAATATATCAGTTCAGTATTGAAGATGTTGTCATTGCTAAACTACTATTGTGAAGAGATAGATCTTTGCTAGTGTAAAATTGGTAGCCTCTATTTTGCGAACACGCATGCTACTCTTCATATGAAACATATAGCAACAAGGTAAGAGAACCCGGCATAGTTCTAACATTGGAGGAAAATAATCATAGAAGTATATTTTGAGATGAATTGTCGATCTAGCACTTTTAGGAAGGAAAAATGCGTCAATCCCAATTTCACTCCAAAAAGAAAATGTTTGGCTTACAAGAACATTTACTGTCATGCATAGTTTTATAAAAGCACGAATGTAGCATACTATTAATAGATTTGCTATTTGCATGATGATAATTACATGTGGGATAGTCTCTCCGTAGAAAAGTCAAGCTTTTGAAAATAATGTACAAGCTTTATTGCTCTTTGTTATTACATCAAAATGGTCCAATTATCTGCAACCGAATTTCTATTATCCCTCAAAATCATAGGGTTTCACCCAGTTTTTCATTAATTAACGCTGAAATTTTTTCTTCTTCATAATTGAGGGATTGGAGCGAAGCTTTTGCCCGTTAAAAAAAAGGATTCACTCTCAAGAGGCATATGTGCCTGCTTTAACGTAATAATGATATAGGAAACAGACAATTGAACGGAATGTCGTAGACAAAGTAAACGTATATGGGGACCCTCAAACAGATGGTGGTACGCATGAGCTCGTAGTCACTGCTGTTGCCCCAAGACAACTGCACGCGGCCACGCACTAATATTAAGATACACCAAGAGGAAGAAAGAGCACATGCATGCCGTGAGATCCGAACGTGTCAATGATTTTATCGAGAAACGAGAGCTCTTTCTGTGCTGTCTGGCCACGAGATCCCAATTATGCTTGGTTGCTAGCCTCCTTGACCATTGACTTCCAAAAACCAGAACGAAACCTCGCAAGGGGGGTGAACTCTGGACGCCTGGAACAGCAAGTCAGCAACCCGATCGAGCTGAATCAGCCTGTACCTCGAGGGTGCCACGTCGTTCGTGTTTCTAGAAGTTTCGACAATGTACGCCCGTACGTGCAGGCCAGCGCGCGCGGCAGAGAGACCAGGCAAAAAGACGGCGGCCACCGCCCACCGGCCAGGCCAACGCGAGATTTCGGTAGACATCAAAGTCAGCCGCCACGTTTAGACGGCGGGCGTGCGTGCGTGCGCTGCTGGCTGGGCATGACGTCGTCGTCGAATCGTCGGTGCCAGATTGTATGCACCTGCACAGGCAAAAGTGCCTATGATCGACTCACTCCAGATTGCGACTGCAAAGGTGGCCCCAGCCTGGGTTGTTTTAACGAGCCGTATGACACGTCTCCGCGGCGTGCCAGAGTGTGTGTGCTCGATCGGAGTCTTGGGTTTTTAACCTTGATTGCATGCATGCTGGTCAGGATATGGCAGAAAACTTCGTTGGCACAGTAGTATGGTGATGGTGCAGTACCGCAGCACAGCTGGCTCCGAAAACACCATATTCTTGAGCCGCAATGGCGCCACGTATAAGTTTCGTGCCGGCCGGTTTGTCCCCTCCGAGAAATCAAGACAGCGCGATCCTAGAGCATCTCCACCAGATAGACACTGCAAAATTACGAGTACAGGTAACTGAAAACTTAGATCAGTAACCGAACTCGGAATAGAAAAATTCGAAAACATTATTCGTGAAAGATTTAAACACTGATCTTTCCAGCTCATCGCGATTCAGTCATAGATACGTTCATACAGACACAAAATCAACAAATATGGTGAATATAAACCTAACCACGACCTTAGATTCACCAAAATGCGGTCCCAAGATACCTCACCGGAACATTTGGGTACGGCGGACGGCGAGCGGGTGGCTTCACTCGTAACTGTCAAGGACGATAACCTTCTGCTTCACCCGACGGACGGCGAGCTCCTTCTGATGAGCTTTGTAGGCTAGCACCGCGTGCTTCTTCGCGCCCTCTAAGTGTACCCATCGCACGTGCTCCTCAGCTGGGGTGCTTTCGGCACGGCTCGAGGAGGCACTGCAGCCTCGACTCCGACCGTTTCATGTTCGAATGAGCAGCGCCCCCACATCGCGAGAAGGAGTCAAGCGATTGATGACCTTTTGGTCGTGAAATATCTTGTTGAAGCTTGAACTAGGGTGACGGCGGAGCGGCCGATGCGACGGTAAGGAAATAGGGTTTGAACCCACAACCGCCACATCGACCGGTATATGTAGCGGCTGCGTGGGCATGTTTACACTAGCATGTTATTCATGAGTATCTTCTGAACTTCTGAAGTGTGAGAGATATCAGAAAAACCTTATGCACTGCACAAGACTGCGGGTACACCTAGTCTGCACCGAGAATTTACACGATTGGTCTTCGCCAGTTTCTCCCCAACGGTAACGAACGTGGAGGGTTTGAACCGTTCAGCTCTGGAAAGAGCTCTGACTTCCAAACATGGCAACTTGCAGATCCAACTGGATTTGTGTATTCGTTCTCCGGTTCTTCCTCCTCCGGATGATTGGGCGAGAGAGGTTGGTGGTACATTGCGTTCAGTTCAGCATTTCCCGGATCAAAGCAACACGCTGGGCAAGCACATGGCCAGCCACCTTGGACTTGGAGGCAAAGGCAGGTATCCTTGTGCAACAACATCCCACTTAGAGCATCTCCACCGGCGTCCCTGATAGCGGCCCCGATAGCAATTTGGGGGCCGGGAGCGAAAATGGGCTCGCATCGGCGCGCCCCAAACGGCACCGGCGCTTTTTCGAGTCCAATAGAAGCGCCGGCAACCCCGTGTCGGTCCCTTCGCCAAGGACGTGAATCGGTGCGCCGGCGTTTCGCGAGGCTGGAATCTTTTGGCGTGGGAGCCGCCTGTCAGTGACGCCAGGGCGCGCCACGACGCTCCCGCCACGACGCCGCGCGGGAAATTCTCCCGTCGCGACACCGCGCGGGAGGTTTCTCGCCTCGACGGCGGTCTTATTATCCCTCCTCCCCTGCCTCATAGTGCAAAAACCCTAGAAAAATAGCACAATGTTCGATTTGTGGGACGAGGCGGCGCTAGAGACGGTCGTAGAAGTCGTGGAGGCAGACCTGCAGCTCGCATTGTACGAGGCGTGGGAGGAGGCGGCACTAGCAGCGACCGTAGATGCCTACGACGCGGGCGAGCGGCAGCGCCAGGAGGCGGAGCGGCGGGAGCGGAGGGAGCGCGGGGAGGCGCGGCGGGAGGCGGAGCGGCGGCACCATGAGGAGGAGAACCGGGTGGCGCTCGAGGAGGCGGAGCGACTGGAGTTCCTGGAGGCGCGGCGGCGGCGGCGGGAGGCGCTGAGCCAGCGCCGGTGGGAGGCGCGACGGCAGAGGGGGTGGGAGGAGCTTGCGCTGCGGCGGTTGCAGCGGGAGGAGACGCATATTCAGGAGGAAGTCTGCGAGCGTCGGCGTTTGGCGGAGCTGCAGGCAGGAGTTGGATCACCGTCGGCGGCGGGAGGACCTGGAGCGGTAGCTGCGTCAGGAGGTGGTGGCCAGGGATAGAGCCGCCTACTTGACATTCGTGGCGGAGAGAGCAAGGGATCATCGACGGAGGAGCAGCGGAGAGACCAGGGTAGAGACCACCGGAGAGAGCAGCGGGCGAACGTCCACCTCCATAGAGCCAAGTGGTCAGTAGGTAGTAGGCTAGAGTTGAAGCAGGTTTCATATGCCATCCGGGGTTGAGGAGTGAATAATGTTTACTCGAATTTGTCCGAAAATATTATTCACTACTCGATCCTGAATGACATTAAAATAAAATTTTAGCATAATATGTAGTTTGTGTAAAAAAAACTTCAATCGAGGCTACCTGTTTGGGGCGTGTGGGAACAGCTCCCCCCAAATGGAGGATACTGTACCGATGTCCCCAAACGAGGGTGCCGGCCTGCCGGCGCCTATTTAGAAACTACCGGTGGAGATACTCTTAGAGCGTCTTCAATAGGCGTTTTAAACCGCCACGCGATAAAAAAGCTTTTACAGCACCTGATTTGTATTTTTTGCGCGCGGCTCAGTGAACTGCTTCAGCAGACGTTCAAAAGTATCGTGCACGAAAATAAGCGCTTTGTCAGATGCGCTAAAACACAGCACATGGCCAGCCTTCCTTGAACTTGAAGGCTCAGGCAAGTATCACGCCACGCGTCCGGGTTTACCTGAAAAATTAGGTTGGGTAATTTGGGTAAAAAAAATTCAGGTTCTTGAAAACAACACTTCATATTTGCTCGAAATTTTACATACCCGGCAATTTGGGTACCCGCACAATCGGTTCGGGTAATCCTGCCTGAAATACAACCCAGTAGAAACACCTTTTCATTGACTGCCCTCTAGCTAAACTCTTATGGCGCACTGTTAATTTCACTTATGATCTTCCACCTCCCACCAATATTACTAATTTGTTTGGTAATTGGTTAAATGGAGTAGATAGACAATCTAAGGCTTTTATCCGAATTGGGGTTTCTGCTTTATGTTGGTCTATTTGGAGGGTCGAAATGATATAATTTTTAACAAAAAATCCTCTTTTCATTTCTTGCAGGTTATTCATATGGTCTCCCATTGGGTCCAGCTTTGGGCCCTACTCTCTCCGGAGGGGCAGCGGGATGTCATGGCTTCTGGATGCACACGGCTCCTGATGGTCGCTCAGGATATCTTGTGCGAGCTGGTTGGCGACATACTAGTAGGCTATGTTGAGATATAGTCATAGTATATGTTGCTTTCGATGGTTGATTCTTGTATCAATCCTCGGTGATGCGTGAGTTGTAAACCTTACTTTGTGGAACCCTTTTTTTAATAATGGCCGTGTGCATCATCATGATGCAGAAGCCGGGGCAAATTCCCATTTCGAAAAAAAAAGTAGAAACAATGAAATTAGTATGCCTCGATGGGGAAAGGGAAGAGGATGGGAGTGCAAAGATAGAGGAGCTGGGAGGGCCGCACCGTCGTCGGAGATGCACGTTGACCGTGCATAAGTCGAGGCGGCGAACGATGACGGGTCTTGGGTGCCATAGCTGCTTCCGTACGAGCATAGGGAGGCAGTGTCTGGGAATCGCATCGTTGGCTCCTCGTTGGGCTCACGCTGCAGGCGTTGCTTGCAGCAAGTGGCGCGACAACTAGGCTAGATCATGTTGTACGCAACGTTGGCGAGGACGTCAGGCGGCGGAAGGTCGCGCGTAGGGCAATTCTTGCCGCTACTCCTGGCCCCGACGTGGCACCGGAGGCATGTAAGCCCTACGTTGGCTAAGGAGCCAGCCACCGGGGAGGTGGACGTTGTTCTACCTAAGAGAGCACAGCGTGTGCTCCCGATAAAAGGCCCAAGCCACGCCGAAGGTGATGGAGACGCGGATGTGTGGCTTCTTCTTCTTTTTTGCCGCCTCCGATGAACCGGCCTCATGGTTATTCTGCTTCATGTACGGCTATCCCTTGTCCATGGTTGAGGTCGTGCAACCTGTTCTATGGGTAGTAGAGAGCAACATCGGTGGAGGAGAGCTGGGCGACGGTGGCAATGGCGGGGCAAAGCCGTAGCTCTTAAAAATGTACTGGCCACGAGCACTCCAAATGCTGACGATGGTTTCCAGACGCGTGTCATTGATGGAGGTGCGGAAGCCCACTCACCACCGGCAGCCCTTGCAGTGCCGCCAAAGCCAAATCGTGCCATTGATGGCGTCTCAGCGACCGAAGAGAAGCGATGTGGCCGGTCAGAGAGGCGAAACAATGCAGGCCACTTGGCCATAGCTAGGCGCGCTCAAGTCTGGAGGCCGCGGTTACTCGCTGCGTACGCGACGATGTATTTCAACCCCAAATGCATCGGCGCGAACATGCTGATCAGTTTGCGTCGAATCGCTATTCTAGGATTCTCCATTTTTGTTCGTGCAAACATAAACAATTACTTTACTTCCATTTACATTGAACCGCTGGAGCTGACCTAAACAAGTACAAAAGATTCTAGACTGTTACAAGTGGTGGAATCATGTTCGATGTTCCTGCAGGCCATAGATGGGTGACGAGTATCATATGTGCAGGGCATTCCCTATGCGATCAACTGAAACAGAGGACACACTGAAACGGCAAATTTCAAATTAGATAGAGTAGTCGCCATGATCAGCCTTTCTGCTTGCTAGGGCGCCCCGCGCCTGGCAACGTTAACTGATTGCCGCTTAAAGTGCAGCGCTACTGAAGTCTCATCTCCCCTAGCCTACAAGGGTACAACTACAAGCATATGCTCGTCCTTTTTGTTCCGATTGTGCAATCCGCATGAGCACTCCTCGCCGTCCATCAACCATCCATTCCTTTCCTCAAACGATCGAGTCCTGATTAGGCCTCTCAGGAAGATATAGCGGACCATATCTCTCATGTCCTTGCTATTTTCAGGTCACCCGAACTGTGATTGAGAAATGAGAACTTAGGGAAAGAAAATCTTGTGCCCAATCATGCCCCTATCAGGGAATTGCCCCACACGCATACGGACGGACATACGGCCATTCGTATCCCACTTATGCCTTGGACCAGCGATGAAGGGGTGGGTCGATAGATAGGCATGACAAGCTTGGCCCTTGTTCGATCTGCATTGCACGTTCGCAGATAAGATCAAACAAACACCATTGGGTGTCCCCGAGAGGGACGAAGGTGACAAGGCTTGTCTCCGTTGTCTGCAGATGGCAAGTGCATTCCTCCCGGTCCTGCTAGCTGGTTGCTAGGTTTGCTGCCACCTACCCAGCATACGTGGTACGTGATACCGTTGAGCATTTTGTACCGTACTGGTGCTGTATACTCACTCCGTAGTAAAGGAAATCGTCGTGCTGTACTGCCGTACCTACATATACTGGCCTCGGGAAGGGGGCTTCAAGTCACTTGCAATGGCAGGCTGTGAACGTGCGATCCCCTGGGTCTTTCTTCTCTCCCTCTTCGCAATGCCACTCCACATGCAGGGTAGATCTCGCTAATCCACGCATGCTTTAGTTATCAATTACTACTATCATAGCTAATCCGTCGGGAAGAACAACCCTACCTGAAATGGATGCAAGTTGTTGCGACATTCCTCATGTCCTGTCTAGTCGTACATGTGCGCGATTCAGGACCAGTTCTGAACCCTGGATAGGATCATTTTGGAAGCCAAAGATGAGCGATAATTGCTGCCATAATTTCCACCAAATATCACTGACCCTAGTCGGCACAACATTCATTCTGTCCATCACGACCGGGGACCATCTGCATACGGAGCTGCTGCATGTACGTCTTAGCCCAAAAGGTCAGCATTTCGCCAAGTATATACAAGGTGGAGATAAGGGCATCTCCAACCGCGCGACCCAAACGGACGCGTTGGGCCGTCCGTTTTGGGCCGTTTGGGTGGCCGAACGGACACCCGGACAGCGGCCCGCGTCCGCGTGTCCGTTTGGGTCGCTCGCTGCGCCCAACGCGCGGACGCACCGCATATGTAATTAAAATAACAAAAATAAAAATAAAAAAGGAAAACAGCCAAAAATAACATTAAAGTAGTGGTTAATTAAACTTAGCCCTATTTTGGGCAATTTTTACACAAAAGAAAGCCCTATATGGGCTTTAAACTAAAAAAAAAACCCTAGACAGGGTTTGCGAGCACGGTGGCCACCGGCGATACTACTCCCGGTAGTACTCGTCATCGTCGGCGTCGATGACGACGACGCCCCGGCGGCGACGCGGCTGCTCCGGCTCGACACGCCGGAGGGCACCGGCGACTCCGGCCGGGGCTCCCACCGCGCCCTTTCCCGGGGGAGTGCGGGCTCGGCGGGCTCGCCGGCCTGCGCAGCCCGTGCCCTCCGCGCGGACTCTCGCCGGAGCCGCTCCGCCGCGGCCTCGCGTGGCCGGGCGCTCTCCTCCGCCGGGCGCGCGGCCGGCGCTCCTCCTCCTCCCGGAGCGCCGCCCGACGCGTAGCCTCCTCCCCGACGGCGCGCCGGCTCGAGGAAGGCCCACGCCTCCGCCTCGGGCGTCCCTCCCGGGCCTTCTCGGCCGCCTCCTCCGGCCGCGGAGGCGCGCGGCGCGCGGAGGCGAGGAGCCGGCCATTTGGCCAGCTCGTCGAGGTCCCGTCGCTCGCGGGACGCCGCGAGCGCCGCCTGCAGCTCCGGGTCGTTCTCCTCCTCCTGGGGTTGCGGCTGTGGCTAGGGCTGCGGCTCGTTGATGTAGAGGCCGCCGGGGCGGCGACCAGCCCGCCTAGCAGGTGTGCGCGGCTGCGCGCGAGGCCGCGCCGTCGCGGATGTGAAGCACGTGCGCCGGCGCGCATCGTGCTCCACCTCGAACCACAAGTACGCGAGGTCCTGCTCAATGATACATGTTAGATTACGAGATCGCCCCGTTGGAGATGCCCTAAGATACATGTTAGATTACGAGAGCAGATTGCTCAATGCCACCTACTGATTGCTAGGGTCCATCGGGTCGGTTGCTAGGGTCCATCGATTCATTATCTCCGGATCGACGATGTTGAGATTGATTCAGAGTCCTGCTGTGCTGGTTGGGTTGAGTGCGTGGATTCGCTGCTTCCACTTACAGCTGGGCATTGGCAGCCCGGCCCGGACAGCCCGGACCGACCCGGCCTGAAAATCCCGGGCTGGGCCGGGTCGGGCTTGCATGTCGGGCTAGGTTTGGGCCTCATTTTGGAGCCCGAACGTCGGGCCGGGCCGGGCTCGGGCTTGCAGAAAACGGGATTTACGCCTAGCTCGGGCCGGGCCGGGTTTTTCTCTATTCAGGCCGGGTTCAGGCCTGATTTCTAAGCCCGAAGGCCGGGCCGGGCCGGGCCAAGCTCGGGCCTAAGAATTTAGGTTCGGGTTTTTTCGGACCTGGCCCAAAACCCGGCCCGGCCAGAAGAATGCCCAGGTGTACTTCCACTATGCATTTGTCAAACGATCCTACTAAGATGCTGATCAGGAAGGGCAGGCTGCTGGTTGACGCAACTAACCGAGTTCTTAACGTTGCCCCTAATGTGACGACAGTTTCAAAAAAAGTTAAGACATTCATGTCAGTCACGACCCATCTCTCTCTAGTCGTATCAAGTCGTATCACGTGTATGTTACCGGCAGATACACCTAAGGGCATGACCAATGCATAGTTCTAGGGATGTTTTCTCACAATTTTATCTTGGTTTGAGTGGTCCAAATTAGGTTCGGATAAGGAGGCAGCCTTTTCAGCCATAAAGTGGAAACTGAGTGAAAATATGAGAGAGAAAGAGAAAAACCAAATCAGCTTTTGAGAGAAAGACATATTAATAGGACCATAACATGGCATGCATATATCAAAAGTTTTTTATCCAAACCTAGTTGCACAGCTGCCTTCATAGCTCATGCCCTAAGCATATAGGCGTAGCAGCAGCACAGCTCGCGAAAACGAGCCAAGAGCAGTGACTGTGAGCAAGTACGCCGATCTGCGTCAGGCCATGGCCATGACCCATGAACCCGTCATAAGTAACCTGTGACCCAAGTCTTTCCTCAGGTTGTTTTGTGGTACCCTCAAATCAAATAGCTATTAATTTCCGTCAATCCAATGGCTCAAATTAATTCATACCACAGTCCAAAACTGGTGTGGTATGTTACATACCACGCGAAATTTTCGCACCTAAAAAGGTAAAAAAGCTAGACGGGGCGGCCCAATAGAAAGGCCTAGCCCAATACACTGATACAGCCCTAAGATCTTCCGATCGCAGTCTCGATCCCTAGTTCTTCCTACGTGAGCAGGGATGCGTGACGTGCCGGCGCCGGCGCCGCACCGCCGCCAACGCTGCTCTCTCTCCCCAAGTCCGGCGCCACCGCCCCTCACCCCCTCAAGACAGCACGAAGTTCTGGTGTCTACCTACTCCCCTACTCCCCTTCGTCGTTCCCCCTCTTCCCCACTTCTGTCTCGGCGGAGGCGGCGGCCTCCCTCCGATCTCGGCCCACGGATTGTCCACGGGCGTTGCGGACAGGCTTTATATGGCGATCGGGATGAGGGAGGGGCGAAGGAAGCGATGAGCGGCACGGCGTCGCTGTGTTCTGTTGGTTCGCCTGGCCGCATCCTCCACGACCCACGGCCGGCGACGACCACATGCGGTTGGAGCCTCCTCTCCTGCCTAGTTCATCGTCTGTAGTGAAGGTAAATCCTCCATTTCTTTCTATGTTTCCTATTTCTTGTAAGTATATTGTTATGTATGTATGTGTGAGATTTTAGACAGAACACAGAAGTAGAGTATATTCTTTCAGACTATCACTCTACAGGCCTAGCTTTAGAATTAGATGCATGGAACAATTTTTAGGTGGGCTAAGCAATGTTTTAGATGTGCCATTCAAACCTCAGTCCAACAAATAGAAGCGCCTAATGTAATGTAAGGTAAGACTCGGTCCAAGCTTGTCTATTTGCTAAAGAAGCTTAGCTTCTGCATAACCCTTTTTGTTGTAGGGGTTTCTTTAGTGTGCATTCACATGGCATAAGCATCTCAAACAAAACAAATTTCTAGTTTACTAGGTGTCTCATGTTAAATTCACATTTATCTCTTTCACTTGAAAAGTTTAATTTGTTGTTAATCCTAGCTGGAAGCTGCTACTGATTTTTTTCGTAGCTATGGTCAGTAGTATAGTATATTTTGCCAATTGATACGAACTCTTGTCTTGTACCTAAAGATGAAGTTTTACTGTCATAATGAGTACTTTTTGCAGGTTTTGAGCAGGTAATCCAACACTATGCTATTCACGTGATGTCCTTAACATACCAAAAAGTTCCTAGGCCAGTTCTAGCACAGGTAAAATATGTATACTTATTAATTAATTATTATGAAAGTGCTCCAGGCTGCATATGATTTCTTCTGAGTTCCTGGCAATTTAAGGGTTGACTTATTCTTCCGACCGAAAGCATCACCATCAGCCAAATCGTGCTATTTATCCAATTTGGTTTATTTTCTTGCATACATTGATTGTTTCTTGCCGATGGGCCTGTCTCATGTATTTGTAGGCCATCCACATTGAAGGTCTTGCACTGGTCAAGTTTATGGAGTAGCATGCTGCAAACTCAGGATGGGTTATTGAGAAGGGTGGATGGTCTCAACTGGTTGCCCTTCCGCGCAATGAGTTCAATCACCCCGGGCTGAAGAAGAACACAGCGGACACAGTTCGAGCACATCACTCGCATATTCCCTGTGAACTGATTGAACAACCATGACCGAATTGACATTGAGCACTGATGTGGTCTTGGTTGCACCCAGACCTCCGGGGAGTTTTTTAGAATAGGGAATGAAGAAGCTAGTCTTGCCGATTGTATTTTATGTTCAGTGATACAGATTGTTCGTGATTTCGATGAGCTAGACCATCTTAGGTTCCACAACAAGGCTACTCAGGTGGATGCAGAGAAAATTGACATGGAGGAGGAAAATCTCAGGTTAATGTTTGAGGTAACAAGACAACTCCTTTTATAGATGATTTGGCAGAGCACGATTTGGATGAAAAGTATATCATGCAACAATTACGTAACGAAAAGATTCAAGGTGATAGAAGAGTTGGAAGCGAATGTCGCTCGAGGTTTTTATAGACAAATTGATCAAATTTTCAGTAGCAACCGTTAGTACTGTAGTCATCACATGAGCTCCTGAGTGCCATGTAAATAATGTTGAATTCATACTCTTGTCATTTTCTCTTGTTTGAGGAGAGCTCAATCTTACTCATGTAATAGTACTAACAACTTGGTGGTTCTGAGAAAATGACAAAAAACTACCACAATTGTGCCAATCGTGTCACATAACTACCAAACGTGTACGTTTTGTCACATGACTACCACTATTGGGGCACGTTCGTGACGAAGAGCACTGATTTTCCAATTTACGTGTCTTAATCCAGTTTTTGGCAGCTGGGACCCACTGTCAGGTCCTACGTGGCAAAAAATAATAACGTGTTTCTGCTAATTTTACTGAACAGCCCCCTATCTCTCTTTTCCAGAAGCAATCAAGTCCTAATCGCTTCGTCCCCGCGTGACAACAAAGAGCCCGCTTGCCGTCGGCAGGCCGGCAGGCCAGAGCCGCCCCTCGACCGCCGCGCACGCCCCTCCCCCGCCCCTCGACCGCGCGTACACGGATGAGCTCTCTCCAATCCCTAGCACTGGGTCTCTCCAATCCCTAAAATCTAAATCTTCTACAGAAAGGGGATAGGGATGATGATTTCGGCCATCGAATTGCAGGCTCTGAATCCGACTGGACCTCTGCTAGATCCGCAGCAAGGTGGTGCCCTTCGGCCACCATCCATCCACGGATCTGAGCACCCCACGGTTGCTGCTCTATTGGACGAGGAAGGACGAATCCTAGTCGAGCTCAGGTAGATCAGCAACGCGGCGGCGCCCTCGGGCTTGGCCTCCCCCTCGTTGCCTATATTAGCAATGCGAATCCACGCCGGAACTCAACCCTTCCGTCCATCGATCGGGGCAAGAAACCAAGAAACCAGACGTACTGCAGAGCTGACCAGAGCAGGGGATCCTCTCCTTTCCATCCATAGATGTCCGAGCAAGAAACCAAGACGCACAACAGAGCAGAGCAGGAATAGGGGAGTCTCTCCTTTCCATCCATCGCGAGCAAGAAACCAAGACACAGATCAGAGCAGGGACAGGGACAGCGGATCTTCTCCTTCCCATCCATGGAAGCCTCCAAGTTCCGGTTCGGCCGTCACCCTGGTCCGCCCCGGCGGCGGCGAGGTCCACATCAGGTACAAGTGCTACGATCTCTCCTTCTACCTCATCAGGGGCAAGAGCAGCACCGGCTACGTCATGCACGAGTACGAGATTCTCTCGCCGTCGCTCCCCGGCACCGTGCTCACCCGCATCAAGGTCATCAGGAAGCGCAAGAAGCAGCGGGTCACAGTGTGGCTCGCATAAGCAAATGAGGAATTTTTATTTTCTTCATTTGTCTATTTTCTATTTTTTATGTGGGGAATTGGGTCTGTGTGTGATACAAAATATATCTGAGGTTACATTTGCAAAATGAAACTAGTAGTTAGGTTTTCATCTGCCACTTAGTCCTGACACGTGGGCCCGAATAGTTAGACAACAGTTTAACATGACTAAATAATGAAATCAGTGCTCTTCGTCACGAACATGCCCCAATAATGGTAGTCATGTGACAAAACGAACACATTTGGTAGTTCCATGACACGACTGTCACAATTATGGTAGTTTTTTATCATTTACTCGGTGGTTCTCAGACTAAAGCAAAGTAGCTTTGTATTTTTTTGGTTCAGGTACTTGGCCGTTGGTTTATCATCTAGTTTAGTGGATGTTTCAGTTCCCTACTGCTTGCATTTTCTCTTGTTTGAGGACAATGTCACTCCTGTAATATCTACTCCTAGTAACTTGATTGAAGCTCCATCATGTAATAGCTATTGCTTTCTATCTACTATTTTTGAAGTTGTGTAATGGTGGTTGAATGGTCTGCAAATTTTGTTGCTTGCAACCTATGGTGTCCGCTACACAATGGACTTGTACTGAACAGACTATTTACTGAAGCAAGCTTTTGAGCAGCTCATGTTCTAATTGATCTAAGCTGCTGCAAAATTATTAAATGCAGATTATGACAAAAATGCATACTACATGGCTACGGTGTATATACAACTTGAATAACCCAATCGATCACAGGTTCAAGTCAACACAGACACAATTCTCGAATACAACTTTTGTTTCTTACAATTACATCCAAGACTAATTGAATCGGTATTACGCAATATTGCAGCAGCGCTGCCGGAGGTGTTCATCGACATAGCCACTCCAGGAAGGGCCATGCACCCTCCCCTACACCAGAGCACCTGCAGATAACAACAGAAACTTCAATCGACTGAATTTACATTTAACCAAAGAACAGATATGTATGGTATTAAATATTGCGCTCTAATGCTGCAATATTTCCTCTATTTTCCATTATATGCACACACACAACTTGATAACATTTCAACATATTATTGCTTTACATTTCTCAGTTGAACAGTGATAGTGGGAGTCATGTCCAACAAAATACTAACCAGATCATCTTACATGGGCTAATTATCTTTTACAGGATATCAGTCTAAGAAAAAATATAAACAATTGTCTTAGTACAAAGTCTGAAGATGGTGTCCTGGTTTTGAGTTCTCTCTGAATTTAAACACAACCTAGTATGATAAAAGTAGCCTTAAAGAGTTGTTTTACGTTACCCCTAAATGAATATTGCTGGTAGCAATTGAAAATCCAAATCAGCTTAAGCAGCCCTCTAGAAAGAGACCCACAATGGTTTGGGAAACCCTGGTTCCCAGGTTTCATTGTACTTTTGATAACTATAAGAAGAGTCAGTGCATCACCAGACATGTATGTATTGTTGTAGACATAGAACATGTGTAATCTTGCTAGCCGAGTAAATGAGGCCATTGTCAGACATAAACTGTCAATCCTTTACTAAAGATATATGCATTTTTTCTTGTTTGTGATATAATTTTTTTTCCATAGTAATATACTTGAAGTGTAATATTCACTAACTAGTACCAACACAAACTGCTTGAGCTAATAATCTAGGTTCAAAGCTGAGCTCAAGCCTACACGACATTCAGTAAGCCCAATGAGACGAGCTCGGGTTAACGCCACGCAAACCATTGCGCCTACACTACACTATGGCAGCATGGCGCATAGAACAAGGCTCCCAATGTAGCAGAAACCCCAAATACAAATACCCACCAATGCACACAGTAGATTATCTAGCTCATTTAACACTTACAAAATTTGTCAAATCTATGCACGCAGTACATTAACTAGTAAATCAAGCGAGGTAGTAGACTGCTTGCTAGAAAATTAATTATATAAAGGAGACAGTAGATTAACAAGTAAAACACATGAAGTGCAAAATCATCCGTGTTGCCAGTACAAGTGACACAAAAAAAAACTGTTTCATTGTTTTATTGTATCACTTACCGGATAAACTTTTAGGCCCAAACTGTAACTGAATACCTTCCATGAAATGTCAGATAGGATATCTTTTTCTGTTGAAGTCCATCGCTCCTCATATAAAACTGTGAATCACCTTTTTTAGAAAGAACCTCACATAAAATAAAATCCCACTGCGATACTTCTTGGACATGCTTTGTTAGTTGCTACAGCATGATGATAGACTGCTTTCTAGAATATTATATAAAGGAGATAGTTTGTTGTTTAAAACTTCAAGAAAGAGCATGTGTGCTTAATGGTACACTGGTGTGCTTTCTACATAATAAATGTGGACTCCAGCATTGTACTTCTGGACGAGTTTCTTGTTAAAACAACTTTCAGATGACTTCACAAGAGAAACCTTTTTTAGACATAGACAAATAATTATACTGCTTAAATTTTTTCATCTACGAACATACTCCTAGCTGACTGAATTTGGCTAACAATTGGAATAATCTATAAGATTGGGTTAGGTGCTTTTTCTCCGAAGCACTTGGTCTTCCACGACAGAGGAGATCAGCGAGGACGGTTCGCCGGTGGTCATAGCGGCACAGCAGTTCAGCACTTCAGTCTCAGGGGAGAGAGGTGGAATTGAGGATGCATGTCAAGACTTGCGTACCTGAACCTGCTACCACCTCCAAGACGGCGGCAATGGAGGAATACGGTGGCGATGCAGAACGGGGCCGATCTGGTTGCGGCGTGCCGCCGAGCTAGTCGATGGTGGATGTGGCAACGGAGGCGACCCTGCTCGATGTGGCGGAGGAGGCGGCGTCCCTGATTGATTTTCCGGCGGCGGCGGCGGCGGCGGTGCTCACGCCTACGCAGAGTCGTGATAGCGGAGTTGATGCGGCGGCAGCCGGCGGCCGGCGGCGTCGTCGCTTTTTTTTAGATGCAGCGGTGTCGTCGCTTGCTTCTGAAGAGGTCGGGAGTCGGGGCCGTGGGTAACCGATTAGGCAAAGCGTGGGCTAGGCCGAATGTTATTTTTTCATTATCTGCTTCTTGTTGGGCTGCCGGGCTAATGTATCTCGTTTAATCCTGACAACTGTTCGAACAACGAGGTTCTCTAGCCGCAACCTTCGTTGCTGAAAAGTGTTGCATTTTCAGGCTGAGCCGCGCCAGCTCATCTTTTTTAACTGTGTGGAAATGGTACCTGCAGCGATCTGGGCACCGTAGGCATCGGTCTTATCCCCACGTATCCAGGTCCTCCCCGAAGTGCTACTGGTAGCCTGGTGTTTTTGTGCTGGTACAGAAAAACAAACTATAGAGGATGTACTGGTTTTAACATTCTGAAAGAAGATTCAGGGTGGGTTACTTCATAACCAGATTGAATTTCTGCTGCAAAGGTCTAAAAGAAGAAATTAAATTTACCGATATTGCAAACCGCAAAGAAACAAGACGAACGGCATTCTCAGTTGTCACCTGTTTTGTTCTCTTTAGACTAGGCATAGTGGGGAGGCATCATGTTACTACTCTATGTTACTACCTTTATTGATGAGGACATCCCTACCTCACTACTACCTCCGTCATTACCAAATGAAGATGAACCTGCTGTGAAGCTCAAGTCCAATGAAGTTCGGATTGGACCTATTACAAGGGCTCGTGCGAAGCTACTTAAACAACAGGTGAACTTGTTCCTAAACGATACTTTGATTGATGAGAACTTTATACTGCCTAAGTCATGTTACTTATGTATCATCAGGTATGAAGAGGAGACGCACGAGGAGGAGAGGAGCAGCTGGACGTGAAGATGGACGTGGAGCTGGACATGGAGCTGGACATGAAGAAATCTCATGGACGCGCGAGGGAGGAGCGGGAGGCATGCGCGAGAGGAGAAGACAAAGTCCAGGCCGGCCCAGCACCCGGTCAGACCGGCCGCCACGCCGGTGCGCCCGGTCCCTGGCCCGGTCCGACCGGGCGCCACACCGGATCCAGCCAGGCGCCAACCGGAAAATCAGTTGATGCCAACCGGGAGGGTTACTGCGCGACAATTCACCCGCCCGGTCAGCACCCGGTCCCTGGCCCGGTTTGAACTGGCCAGCCCGGTCCCAGGCCCGGTCGACCGGCCCCCAGACTGGGTCGGTTATTTTTGTACTTTTTCGACCTGAGGTCGTCCTGAACCCCTATATAAGTGCCCAGGACGCCCCCAAAGTTGCTTTAGACCACGTTTAAGATAAACCCTAGTTCTTAGTTGTTTGCTCTGCAAAACTATTGAATTCCCTACACCATATTGCTTGATATTGTGTAGATATGAAAGTCTTGTGTAATCTGTTGTTCCATTGGGAATTAGAAGGTTGCAACTTACCGCTTCGTGGTCGGCGGCTACGTGCGCAAGTGTGTGGAGTTGCGAATATCTTGCAGGGTTGAGAGTTGTTGCATTGGCGACAGGGACCAATCGAGAGATCTCGTTGCGTCATACAAGTTATCATCCACTTCATCGTCGTGTTTCTCCGCTGCCATCACCCCGTGATCTTGTGCCACATGTCACACAAAAAGTTGCTCTTCTTTGGATTTCTCGTTTTATCTATGGCATTTGAAATGGATCCTTTGACACTTGAGGATATTCAAACTCGGCTCACGCCAACCATACTTTTCCAAGCTCGAAGTTTCCATCTCTTTGCCATTGCACATAACAATTTTGCCCACAATTTTGCCCCCGTTACTTGCCTTTTGATTGTTCCATTTGTGTGGGACAATGATACACATCACATTTTTGACACTTTACAAAGCAAACCTTTACTTGCACAAACTTTCGCCCCACCAAATTTTGGATACATCGACACTCTTTTGGTTCCCATTTTTGCCAAATGCCTCTTGGAGAAACGACTTGATGCTTCGTATTTGATTGAGAGCCTCTTGTTCGCCGATCACCAAATTGGCCTCCACAAGCTTTCCATTCGCAAGTTGTTTTTCCCGAAGCTCTTCTTCGACCGCGACTTTATCCCTCTACCACAACATGGGACAAGCGTCATGGACTACACCGTCGGTGAGGAGGAACAAGAGTCGAGGACGACTCTTCCCCAAGGGGGGGAGATGATGTAGCCCCGCCTATCGTCGACGCCACACCATGGCCAAGGAGTCCCCCAAGTGGACCAACAACACAAACCCCCGCCATATATGTCAAGGTGAACTCTTTCCTCTCTATGGTTGACCTCAACACCAACTTGAATGGTATGCTACCTCATGCCTATCATCATGGTGTCCATAGGTGCCGACATCGATAAGGACCAAGAGAGAAGGAACTCCCATGGTGCAAGGAAGAGAGAAGAAGAAGAAGGAAAGAAGAGAAGAAGGAAGAGGAAGAAGAGGCGGGAGGAAGAGGCCCGGCCGGCCCGGAGGCCGGCCAAACCGGGCCCCGAGCCGGCCGAGGCCGGTCCCGAGGCCGGTCGGACCGGGCCCTGGACCGGATCCACCCCGGCGACAACCGGCATCGTACCGACGCCAAACCGGGAAACTTTTGCGAACTTCCGGTTGGCGGCCGGTTGACCGGCCCTCGCACCAGGCTGACCGGTCTACGGCCGGTTGAAACCCGGTTGACCGGATTTCACGGGACAGACTCGACCGGAAACGGCCCGAGTCGATCAACCGCATACCTTTTCGACCCAAGTCGCCTTGTACCTCTATATAAGCACCTAGGTCATCCCCTTTACCCCTAAGACAAGATTTAGGCTTAGACATGGATTTGAGCTTTGTCTCCCTAGGGTTTCATCCCCTTTGTATCAAGGCTACCCTTGTTGGATGATTGGATTTGGTGTGTGAGATTCTAGTGCTACCCACTATCTCTCCAACTCCTAGATTCATCTCCCTCACCAATCTCTCCGCTCGGAATTCTACCGCGCGTCTCTTCCGGGTTGATTCTATTGGCGTGGTCCATCGAGCCACGGGGGTAAGTATCGATTGTATCGGGTTGGTGTGCGTGCGTGAGTTCTTCGTGTTCTTCGTGTTCATCGTGTTCCTCGCGCTCTCCCTCTCTCCCTCCTTGGATTTCGGGTCAGCCGCAAGATCGGGCCACAAACGGGGTCTTAGACCTCATCATATGGTATCAGCAGCCTTTGGTTTCCGCGGATTTGACCCTCCACCCACCCAATTTCGTCTCTAAAAATTTTCCAAAAAAATTCCCCAAAAATAGCCCTAATTTGCCTTTGGACGGATCTGCGATTTCTTGCGTTTTGAGTGGTTTTGGTCCATGGATTCGATGTTGTTGTGCTTGATCTACTATTTCCCCAACTTTTAGCCCCCAATTCCATCGTTTCCCTTCGATTTGGGTCAATTTGGACGATTTGGCTCAAGAACACGTGCAGCCGGTTGAGAAATTCGGTCAACCGGGCTGCAGACCGGGCTAGCTGGCGCCAGAGCCGGTCAACCGGGCGCCCAACCGGTCGCCAACCGGGCCAGAACCCGGTCAACCGGGCGGCAGACCGGGCCAGCCGGCGCTAGGGCCGGTCAACCGGGCGCCAGACCGGGCGCCACCACTCCCACCTCCGCCGCCGACCACCACCACTCCTCTCCACCACCGGCAAGCTCCGTCACCCTCCCAAACCACCGGTACACACCACCGCGGCCCCATAACCTCCGCCGCAACCGCAAGAGCATCGACACCACCCACCACCGGCATACCACCGCCACCACCGCCAAGCTACTTTGACCCATTTCTTCCGCTAACTTGTGTTTGCTTGTTCCGGTTTGAGTGCCTTGTTTGTGAAACTAACCCGCAGCTCCGAAGCAAGCGACGACATCCTCGGCACCCCGGACTTGCAACCGTACTCTTGACACCACTGCCATCATCGCAAGTTGTGTGTTCCGACACCGCCTAACATTTTCATCTAGGTATAACTTGCATTCCCCTTGTAACCCCTCTTCTTTTGCGATCTATCCTATCGTGCATTGCTTATTGAGTGTTGTGAGACATTGCACATGGTCCCGATTGTGAGGTGTGTGTGTAGTGTGGAGTCAAGCTTATAAGCAAAACTCGTGTGGCAAGATAGCAAGAGCGAGCTAACGCTAACATAGTGCGAGAAAAAGCCGCAAAAACACAAAACGAGTGCAAGTCGCACCATACATACAAAAGAGTACAAGTGCCACCATAGATACAAAAAGAGTGTCAAGTGCCACCAAATACAAAAGAGAAAAAGCTTTTAAGCAAAAGAGAGAAAAGAGAAGAGAGGCTACGTGTGAATCTTGTTGTCTCTCCGTTTGCAACCAAAGCTTTGCCTCTCCTTGTGTTAGTGTGACACCGAGCACCCTTGCTTAAGGGCTTCATACACTTTTCCGCTCACTTTTGGTTGCACTAACCCCGCTTATCCCGTGTGTGTATTCCACATCTTTTCCGTGTTTATAGTGATCATCGCTTTGACATTTGAATTTTTGGATTTCACCCACTCTTGACAATATACTTGATTTCGGATTTTGGCTTTTGGCTTTCCACCACACTCACTGAACAACATATTTGCTAGCTTTTGCGTGTGCTTTTGTGTGAGTGCCCGATACAATTGTTCTAACTCTCGGTTTGTTGGATCACCCCAATCTTGTCATACCACGGTAAGGTTGCGAGGTAGTGTTCTTCCACTAACATACACCATATAGATACCATCGTGCTAACATGGATAGCGAAGAAGAAGATACGGAGGAGTACATGGAGCACTTCGAGGAGGATTCCTCTTCAAGCACCGCGGATGTGGAGGAACATGTGGAGCTCTACTCCGACTATGGCTCCAAAAGCATCACCGACATCTCCGACATCGAGGAGCTCGACAACGACCATGGCTCCCCAAGCATCATCGACATGGACGACATGGTGGAGCACCACTTTGAGGACGACTTCGACGAGCTCTACATCGACAATGGCTCATCAAGCATGGACGACATGGTGGAGCAACACCACGCCTACGACATCGACACCATGGCGGAGCCTCACCTAGTCACCTACTTGGCCAATGGAGCTACATATGAAGATAGAGGACCTCCACGATGGCACCATCTTATGGATCATCAAGAGCGTCCTCATCATGAGCGTCATCGACACACTTCTCCGAGCTCTACAAAGCGCCACCATGAGAGTGCTTATGCACAAGATCGTCGACTTCAAGTACATCATATGGAGCATCAAGAGCGTCCACAACATGATCGTCATCGACACTCTTCTCCAAGCTCCACAAGGCGCCGCAAGCAACATGCCAAGTCGCATGAGCCATCATCTCGGCATGGCAAGGACCGTCATCGACTCACACCATCTCATGACAGTCGTCGACCACTACCACCTCATGGTCTACATCGACATACGTCACCACATGAGCTTCGCCGCCACAAGCCACTTCATGATCGCCATCGACCAACATCTTCCACGGATCTTCGACGACACCACTCAAGCCATGGTGATGATGCACGAAGACGAGATCCTCGACATAAAGACGACAAACACAATCACTCGGTGTCTACCACTCCAAGGATGGCAAGTGCACATCGCGCATACCTTCCTCATGAGGCGACTTCCACCTCTTGTGCCACCACCACAATGGCCTCTAGCTCGTCATATGCCTATGGACTCCGATGCTACAAGTGCAAGCAACAAGGCCACCCTCCACGGGAATGTCCCAATCTCCTATGTGAGGTATGCAAGGCCAAGGATCACATGGCATGGCAATGCACATCGACGAGCACCGACATGCTCCACTTCGACGAGCTACAAGCCCAAGCCACCAAGAAGCCTACGGCGCCCACACTTCAAGATGAAGACCTCCAAGGCCAACGCAAGGATGATGTGGATCCGAGCCTAGCTCTCCACGACACTACGGCGCCACCGATGGAGGACGGCTTGGGAGGCGATGGAGTTGAGATGGTTGAGCATGGGAACTTCCCTTCGACCAAGGAGGCGCATGGAGATGAGAAAGTCGAGCCTACTCCTATATGCTTGATCGATGAGTTGGTACCAATCCCATGTGAGCATGAGAGCCACTTAGCCCACTTGAGTGAGAGTGATAGTGAGTTGAGTGACTTCCACCCCATATGTGAGTTTGAGTGCTTCCGTTTGGAGGACATGAGTGATACACCAAGCGAGTTGAGAGAGGTAGACGATAGCTCCTTGGAGGACATCGCATTTGCTAACACATTAACCTCTCCCTCTATGGTGTCTTCTTATGTTACACTAGGTTCCACGGAGGACGAGTTCCCGATCATGGAGACGATGTACATGGTGCATGAAGATGATGATATCTCACCATGCTTGCTCCAAGATGGACATGTCGACCACATGGGTCCTCCTACTTCCACAACACCTACTTCAAATGAGTCGGACGACAAAGGTAACAACATAGGTGTTGATGATGCCATGATCCCACTAGTGGACATGATGACTTATGAGTGCATGCATGATCTTGATGATACATTTGCTACGTCACATGCTACTTTCATTTTCCCATGCGATACTTTGCTTGATAACATTGTTGATCATGTGGAAGTGAATGCTTGTGATACCATGACCATGCCATGCTATGAGAGCTTCAATTTTTCTACCATTGCTTGCCATATGTCGACCACTTGCTCTTTACCATGTATTGCTTGCAATGATAATGACAAGGATTACATTAGCTTCCGCATGCTTTGCCCCAAATGTTTACACTCTTCCATGATCCTTGCATCCAAGATTGAGAACAATTGCTCTTTCTTATGCTTGGTATGCAAGAATGCTTATTTCATTGTCCACGAGATGACCCCCATAGCCTTCTCACTTTTTAATGATCATGAGTTACCACATGCCATGAATGCACCTTCTTGCCATTTGCACCATGACATGCCTTTCATACAATCTTGATTGACACTAATGGTGATGTGCACAAGTCATGGACCAGCATGATGGATGATGTGTTCCTCTACCATGCACACACGCTTTTTGTCTTGCTTATTCCATGTGTAGGTACACGGACGACCGCTTCCACCGCTACGGAGCATGAGCTCACGAAACGCGCAATTGAGAGCTACCCCAACAAGGACCTAACCCGCGGGATTCACACCAACGGTTATGTTCCCAAAAGCCTTCGCCCTCGTGTGTTCCCGGCTTGTCTTGTCGAGCTTTCAGTTTGGTCCAATTCCTCGTCACCTCTTTGGCCTCTTATGCAACATAGCTTGACACATCTTGTTGGCACAATGGTTGTTGTATGTCTTGATGCTTTCATCATACACTCCGACAATCTCAAGGACCATGTCATACATGAGAGAGACACCTTATGCATCTTGTGCCACATGTCACACAAAAAGTTGCTCTTCTTTGGATTTCTCGTTTTATCTATGGCATTTTAAATGGATCCTTTGACACTTGAGGATATTCAAACTCGGCTCACACCAACCATACTTTTCCAAGCTCGAAGGTTCCATCTCTTTGCCATTGCACATAACAATTTTGCGCACAATTTTGCCCCCGTTACTTGCCTTTTGATTGTTCCATTTGTGTGGGACAATGATACACATCACATTTTTGACACTTTACAAAGCAAACCTTTACTTGCACAAACTTTCGCCCCACCAAATTTTGGATACATCGACACTCTTTTGGTTCCCATTTTTGCCAAATGCCTCTTGGAGAAACGACTTGATGCTTCGTATTTGATTGAGAGCCTCTTGTTCGCCGATCACCAAATTGGCCTCCACAAACTTTCCATTCGCAAGTTGTTTTTCCCGAAGCTCTTCTTCGACCGCGACTTTATCCCTCTACCACAACATGGGACAAGCGTCATGGACTACACCGTCGGTGAGGAGGAACAAGAGTCGAGGACGACTCTTCCCCAAGGGGGGGAGATGATGTAGCCCCGCCTATCGTCGACGCCACACCATGGCCAAGGAGTCCCCCAAGTGGACCAACAACACAAACCCCCGCCATATATGTCAAGGTGAACTCTTTCCTCTCTATGGTTGACCTCAACACTAACTTGAATGGTATGCTACCTCATGCCTATCATCATGGTGTCCATAGGTGCCGACATCGACAAGGACCAAGAGAGAAGGAACTCCCATGGTGCAAGGAAGAGAGAAGAAGAAGAAGGAAAGAAGAGAAGAAGGAAGAGGAAGAAGAGGCGGGAGGAAGAGGCCCAACCGGCCCAGAGGCCGGCCAAACCGGGCCCCGGAGCCGGCCGAGGCCGGTCCCGGGGCCGGTCGGACCGGGCCCCGAGACCGGATCCACCCCGGCGACAACCGGCATCGTACCGACGCCAAACCGGGAAACTTTTGCGAACTTCCCGGTTGGCGGCCGGTTGACCGGCCCCTGCACCAGGCTGCCCGGTCTACAGCCCGGTTGACCGGATTTCACGGGACAAACTCGACCGGAAATGGCCCGAGTCGATCAACCGCATACCTTTTCGACCCAAGTCGCCTTGTACCTCTATATAAGCACCTAGGTCATCCCCTTTACCCCTAAGACAAGATTTAGGCTTAGACATGGATTTGAGCTTTGTCTCCCTAGGGTTTCATCCCCTTTGTATCAAGGCTACCCTTGTTGGATGATTGGATTTGGTGTGTGAGATTCTAGTGCTACCCACTCTCTCTCCCACTCCTAGATTCATCTCCCTCACCAATCTCTCCGCTCGGAATTCTACCGCGCGTCTCTTCCGGGTTGATTCTATTGGTGTGGTCCATCGAGCCACGGGGGTAAGTATCGATTGTATCGGGTTGGTGTGCGTGCGTGAGTTCTTCGTGTTCTTCGTGTTCATCGTGTTCCTCGCGCTCTCCCTCTCTCCCTCCTTGGATTTCGGGTCAACCGCAAGATCGGGCCACAAACGGGGTCTTAGACCTCATCAATTGTTAGGGTTTGCGTCTCTATTATCATCTAGTTTCAGTTTTTGTTACTCCGAGTCCACATAGCGTACAGTGTGCTTGTTCCCAACCATAGACACAGCCTATCGATATAAGTGACTAGGAACTTCCCCAGAAGAGACTAGTTTTACCGCTCGACAGGCTGCTCATTAGGGTTTTGGTGCTTTGCATATTTTGTTGGCCGTGTTATGAAGGAGTTGTGTTATAAAAAAAAAGAAAATTGAAAAGAAGCAAAATGAGCTACATAGTTGCGTGTTATACAAAAAGAAAAATCCAAAAAGAAAAGTGAAGTGCTAGAAGAATCAAGTGAAGGCCTAAGTTTACTTTACTGCACCCGTAGTTGAGCAATCTTGTGCCTGTCTCGTTGAGCTTTGCTAGCGTATCTCTAGTGCATTGCAACATTTCCTACATATAGTTGCATTGCCACATTTATCGCCTTGTGTGAGTATCATTGGTTGTCTACGGTCAGTGCTAGAGCTTGTTATTGGTGCAAATAGGTAGCCCACCTACAGCCCTACATATATCATGCTTTGCCGTGTGATTTGTTCTTATACCCTTGATATTCGCTTCGCTACATCCGTGCACTAGTTGTCACTACAAGTGGTAAGCAATACTAATTCACTTTGGAGCGGTAAGATTTCCTTTTCTTATCAATTTTGAGTGAGTTGTGAGAGTACCACCATATATTTTTGATTTAGTGCACTAACCTACTTACCATGTCTGCTAGTGATGCCAAAATTGTTAACCAGGAAAACAAGGATTCTGCTGATCTTATGACATGAAGGGAGTATGAGGCTCTTCGTAATGAGATGCGACGTGAATTCCGCGCTCGGGATGATGAGCTTAAGGGGACGGTCTAAGGGATCTCCCAGAAACTGGACGCCACTAGTGCGACCGTCACTACAATGAAAGATCAAATGACAGATATCCAGCGCAGTCTTCAAGCTTTGCAAATGTTTGTTGAGAATTTGACCCAACAACAATAACAAGAAGATGACGAAGATCCTGAGCTTCAAGATGACGCACCTAATGCTAATCGTGGTGCACCACGTGGTAATCGCTCTCGTGGGTTTGCTGAACTCCGACGTCCAGATCGTGGGTTTGAGGAAGAAGATGTATTGGGTAAGCCTAAGTTCTCCATACCCAAGTTTGAAGGAGGTGCTGATGTTGAAGAATACCTCACTTGGGAGCTGAAAATTGAGAAGTAATGGCACCTACATAATTACACTGAAGATAGGAAGATCAAGCTTGCTTCTTCCGAATTTGATGGCTATGCATTGTGTTGGTGGGATGGTTTGGTTCGTGCTCGCGAAGAAGACGGTGATCCGCCTATTATCACATGGCGTGCTATGAAGGCGGCAATGAACGAATGTTTTGTGCCCACTAATTATTTGCGGTCTATATTTGATAAGTTGACCCTACTGAGACAAGGTGTGAAGACTGTTGATGAATATTACACGGAGATGGAGATGCTCATGCAGCGTGGCCGTGTCCGTGAGTCTCTTGAGATGACAATGAATCGTTTTCTCAATGGTTTGAAGTATGATATCAAAGGCATTGTTCGTCATTACAGTTGCACCACTATGAATGAGTTGCTACATCATGCAAGAGAAGCTTAATCACAGTTGGCTGACGAAGCAAAGGTTAAAGGTCGTGCTACGGGAGCTGGGCGCTTCACGCCTCGTGCGCCCCCATCTACGGCGCCGGCGCCATCGACGCGCTCCACACCTTACTCTACTCCGCCTAGCAAACCGGTCTCCAATGTGTCTAACGCAAAGAAGTCCGAATTTGCTGCAAGTACGAGTGGTTCTAGCATGTCTACTGCGCGCAACCGCGATATGAATTGCCATACATGTGGTGGCAAGGGTCACTTCGAGAGGGATTGTCCTAACCGCAAGGTCATGATTATCAATGAGGACAATGAGTATGAGACTGGAGATGACGTTGATCCAAATGCTCCAGAAGATGATGACTATGACACTGATGGTGTAGATGCATATCCGTCTGATGCTCGCACTACTGTTGTGTCTCAGCGTGCTCTTAATGTGTTGCCTAGTGCATCTACTCAGCGCTGCAATTTGTTCCAAACAAAGGCTTTAGTTGGTCCTGACAAGGCTTGCAAGGTCATTATTGATGGCGGGAGTTGACGCAATTTAGCAAGCAAGGAGTTGTGTACCAAGCTGAAGTTGAAGTATCTACCGCACTCGCATCCATACTATATTCAGTGGTTGAGCGACAATGGTGAGATGAAGGTAAACCACATGGTGCGTGTTGAATTTGCGATTGGACCGTATAAGGATTCCATTGATTTTGATGTGGTTCCTATGATGGTGTGTCACCTACTATTGGATCGGCCTTGGCTCTATGACCGTTCTGTGCAACACAATGGCCGTGCCAATACATATCACTTGGAGTTCAAGGGCAAGAAAATCAACTTACAGCCTATGTCACCATAGCAAATTATCAATGAATCTCGTCAGAAAGTTGAAGTAAACTTGGAGGATGCTTCTTTAGATAGGCGAGAGAATTGTAATGTCGTGAGTGATATAAAGAAAAGTGAGAGAGTGAATTCCTTAGTCTCATTAGCCACCAAAGAAGACATGAGAGAATTTAGTGAGGATCCTACAGCCATGTCTCTATTGCTCTTGTACAGGGGTACGGTTTTGGTTTCTAACGACACGACCCCTCTTCCTTTTGGTGTTTCTAATGTTTTGCAGGAATTTGGCGACGTGTTTCCGGAAGAGGTACCCGCAGGACTTCCACCATTGCGAGGTATTGAGCATCAAATCGACTTGATCCCCGGAGCTTCGCT
The DNA here is from genome assembly GCF_022539505.1 of Lolium rigidum. Taxonomy (NCBI): domain Eukaryota; kingdom Viridiplantae; phylum Streptophyta; class Magnoliopsida; order Poales; family Poaceae; genus Lolium; species Lolium rigidum. The sequence continues at coordinate 115,460,319 of NC_061510.1, forward strand.
ACCCAATCGGGCACCATATAGAACGAACCCCGAAGAAACGAAGGAGATACAGAAGCAAGTAGAAGAGCTACTCGACAAAGGCTATATCCGCATAAGCCTTAGTCCTTGTGCTGTTCCTGTTATTCTAGTTCCTAAGAAAGATGGTACATGGCGTATGTGCGTAGATTGTAGAGCGATAAACAATATTACTATTCGATATCGTCATCCTATTCCCCGTTTAGAGGATATGCTAGATGAATTGAGTGGTGCTGCTGTTTTTTCTCTAAAATTGATTTGCGTAGTGGTTATCATCAAATTAGGATGAAAGAACGGGATGAGTGGAAGACAGCCTTTAAAATAAAATTTGGTTTATATGAGTGGTTAGTAATGCCTTTTGGTTTAACTAATGCACCTAGCACTTTCATGAGACTGATGAACCATGTTTTGCGTGAATTTATTGGCAAGTTTGTGGTTGTGTACTTTGATGACATATTAATCTACAGCCGCAATGAATCTGATCATACTATACATATTAGACATGTTTTGCAAGTGTTGCGTGATAATAAACTCTATGGTAATCTTGAGAAGTGCACATTTTGCAAAGATAAGGTCATATTTCTTGGTTATGTTGTCTCTCAACATGGAGTAGAAGTAGATGTGTCTAAAATTGAAGCTATTCAAAATTGGCCTACTCCCATGAATGTGAGTCAAGTTAGAAGTTTTCATGGTCTAGCTGGGTTTTATAGAAGATTTGTGCCCAACTTTAGTACTATTCCTGCACCTTTGAATGACTTAACTAAAAAGGGTGTAATATTTGAGTGGGGCGTAGCCCAAGATCATGCTTTCGATGAACTTAAGAGATTGTTAACTTCTCCACCGTTGCTTGCACTTCCTGATTTCAATAAGCAATTTGAGATTGAATGTGATGCTAGTGGTATTGGAATTGGTGGTGTGTTGATGCAAGAGGGTCGCCCAATTGCATATTTTTCTGAGAAACTGTCTGGTGCTAAGTTGAACTATCCTATATATGATAAGAAATTGTATGCTTTAATTAGAGTTCTTGAGGTTTGGCAACATTACTTGTGGCCAAAAGAATTTATCATACATTCTGATCATGAAGCTTTAAAATACTCGAAAGCTCGGTCTACTTTGCATGAGCGTCTTGCTAAGTGGGTTGAGTTCATTGAGTCTTTTCCATACATTATTAAGCATAAGAAGGGAAAAGATAATATTGTTGCTCGATGCTCTATCTAGGAAGAATATGCTATTAACTCAACTTGATGTTAAAATTCCTGGATTAGAAGTACTATGTGATTTGTATGCCACTGATCATGATTTTGCTGAACCATATCGCTTGTTTGCTATTGGTAAAGCATAGGAAAAATATCACATACATGATGGTTCTTGTTTCGAGCTAACAAACTATGTGTTCCAGAATCGTCTGTGCGTTTGCTCTTATTGCAGGAATCACATGCTGGAGGTTTGATGGGTCACTTTGGGAGTGAGAAGACGCTAATCATGCTAGCTGAATGTACTAGGACGTCGCCTAGAGGGGGGGGGTGAATAGGCGGTGTATAAAAACTTCTACTTGAGAGATAAACTAGGCGGAATAAAACTACACATGTGTTTACTAGTTTAGCTCAAAGAATATCAACAAGGGGTTTGCCTAAGAGCACCAACAACCTATGTTGGCATGATGAGCAACAAGGTGATAACAAGATAGGTATGGCATAACGCATGATAGATATCACAATGTAAAGCGCATAGGTAAATGGGCTTGGGTTGAGAAGTAACCGGTGCACGAGGAGACGACGATGTATCCCGAAGTTCACACCCAAGGGTGCTACGTCTCCGTTGGAGCGGTGTGGAGGCACGAGGCACTCCAATGAGCCACTAGGGCCACCGTATTCTCCTCGAGCCTTTCCTCCAAGGAGAAAAGCCTCGATCCACTAAGGTACCCTTGAGGGTGGTCACCTAACCCGTACAAGCTTGGGCAAACTCCCAAGTATCAAGCTTGAGGCAACTCCACAACACGGAGGCTCTCAAGTACAAGGCCACAAGAGGCTACAACACGCCACACGGGCAACAAAACCACCAAGACACCAACGCGCCACAACCGGCTCCAAAACCACAAAGGCTAACATACTCCACAAAGGCAACAACGCCACAAAGGCTACAACACCACAAAGACGACAAGGCCACAAAGGCTACAAGGCCACAAAGGCTACAACGACACAAAGGCAACAAGGCCACTAAGGCAACAACACCACTAAGATCAAACACGCCCTCTACGAGACCGAAACCCTGGAGAGAACCCAAACCGATGCACCTAATGTAGTGGCTAAGAACACCACTAAGATACCCAAGTTCTTCTCTCCCAAATGCCAACAAAGCTACAAAAGCTATTGGGGGAATAAGGGAGGAAGAACAAAATAGAGGAGGAACACCAAATTACTCCAAGATCTAGATCTAGCAAGATCCCCTCACTTGGAGAGGGATTCATTTGGTGAAGCTCTAGATCTAGATCTCCTCTCTCCTTTCCCCCAAAAATATGCAAGAAATAGTGGGGGGGTCAAGAGGAGGAAGAAACAACTCAAGGTCAACAATGGAGGAGAGAGAACGGAGGAGAAGAAGTAGTTGGGTCGGAGGTGGGAGAGGAATATAAATAGGGGGCCAAAAATATAGCTGTTGGGGCTGAGAAAACAGTCAGATTCACCCCAAAGCGGTGCTACCGCTTGTTAAAGCGGTACTACCGTTTGCGCCAAAACTGTGTACAAAAACGGCTGAAAATCGGGCCAAACCGGTAGTACATCCAAAACATGCAGGAGAGAGAGAGAGAGGGGCAGCAAGCGCAGCGCATGCGGTGGCAGCAAGGCAGACAACATGCGTGATTGCATGCAACAGCGTGTGTGGGGCCAGCGCGCACAAGGAGGTAGGCTCCCGTCCCGAGCGAGTCAATACTCGGCTGAATCGAGCGCGGGCGGGAGCGAGGCTCTACGCGAGCGAGCAAGCGGCGGCTGGGGCGAGCAGCGACACGGGGCGCGCGTGCATGGATGCGTGGCGCGGTGGGCCAGGCGAGCGGTGGTGGTGGCCCAGTGCGGGCGCAAGGCTGGGGTGCAGCTGGGGTGCAGCTGGGCTGCAGCGGGGCAGCAAGGCTGGCCGGTCTGGTGGCGGCCTGGTGGGGAGGAGGCTGGGGAAAAAAAGGCTGGGTGGGCCAGCCGGTACTACCGGACCCGGTACCGGTTCGGTACCGGCCAGGGTCCAGGGGCTCTTAGAGCCTGTTACGGTACTGGGCCGGTACTGGCCCCGGTAGTACCGCTCCACCCCCTTTTCTTTTTCTTTTTCTTTTCCCGCGGCACGAAAACCTCGATAACTAGAGCTAGGAAAGTCGGAATGCACTGAAACCAACTTTGTTGGAAAGAGGACAACAAGAGCTACCTTCTCACAAGGTGAAATCATGCAAAAGAGTGAGTGATGATTTTTTCATGGTCATAGAGGTGTAACCTCTCAATACGGTATATCGAGAAAATCATCACCCTCGCACATGCAACATGCGATGCAACCGGAATCCGTTTCATGGATAAGAACCAAGAAGAACCAAGAAACACGATGCAATGCATGCAAGGTTTGAGCTCTCTCCGATGATGCGACCCACTATCCTATCGAGCACAAACCTTGTCCTTGCGCGTTCCTCTTGAGTCGGCAAGCTCCGTCTTCATCTCTCTTCAACCTTGTACATGCCACCATCTTCATCCATCTTCTACGCCGCCGTCTTCTTCGATCTTGTATGCACGCCACCGTCTTCATCTCTTCCGACTTTGTCTCTCTTCATCTTCTATTCTGTCTTCATCTCTCTTCGACACCGTCTTCATCCGTCTTCTTCATTGTACTTGATCTTCTCCATCTCGCAACCTTGAGACCATCACATGGCTATGGACCTAAGATATATTCTCAATGCAACCGTTAGTCCATAGGGATTGTCATCAATTACCAAAACCACACATGGGGGCTCCATGTTCTTTCAATCTCCCCCATTTTGGTAATTGATGACAATCTCTTTGAGAGGGTTTAAAATATGGAATTTAGCGAACAACCCAAGTTGAATATTTAGAACAAACTCCCCCATAATATATGCATGTGTGAATGAACGTGAATTTCATTGCATATACCGGCAATTAAAGCCTAGCGGAGTATCCTCTAAATATTCACCCATGCAAAGCAAGGAATGCAAGCATGAGAGGCAAATGCTTAAGAGCCAAACAAAAGCAATTCCCTCAAACCCTCCAAACTTATCCCCCATTGGCATCGATTGCCAAAATGGACAAAAGGTTTAGAAGGCCAATATAGTGAGCGTTCCTCCATAAGTTGTGCATTTCTCATAACCGTGAGTGAAATCAAATGCACATATTCAATGATGAATATTCGAAGGAAATCAAACTATATTGAGGATCAAAGATTGCAAGAGGATATGAAGGTGAGAAAGCTTCGACAAATGAAGCAAGCAATCCAATGACCCAAAAAGAAACACAAGCTTAATAAGAGGCAAGTAAAAACGAAGCTTGTGCCAAAATCAAGTATGAGTGTGTGAAGATGCAAATAGGATAAAATGAGCACTCATAAAATTCTTTGTGGAGCCACCAAAGAGATGAAAAAGAATAAAGGAATGGACTCCAACAAAGATGGATAAAAGAAAAAATATCATCTCTCATGTATATAAGTTTCTCTAAGTGGACAACATCACAAAGATATTTATCCATCAAGAAACATGGACACACAAGATAGATGCAAGATAATAAGACCGAGATATCCAAGGTGAAGTAATACAATATACCAATGAGATATTTGCTTTATAGCACGGCCAACGGCTCATATTTATCTCATTGTGCATTGAACAACTTCAACCAAAAACACCTCAAAGACATCAGAAGAATCACCAAGAGAAGTAGATAGTTGAGATGCTTTGAGAGAGGCAAACAAGTTCAACAAATGAAGTAAAACACAATGAGCAAGATGATATACAAGACATACATGCTCAAGGACTTATCTCATTCTAAGAATCTAAACCAAATAGAAAGTAATGAGATAACCAACTCCCAAAGAAAGCAAGGTTCCAAATAAACCAAACCCTCAACACTTTTCATGATGGCACAAAAGTACCGAAAAGAAAAGGTTTGTCTTCCAAAGTCAAATTCTTGAAACAAGAGAGTGTTCTAACAAGCTTAGTAGAGCTTCCCCAAGATTAGTGCACTATTTAGAATTTTGCATTTGAATACAAAATGCACAAATGCGGGATCATCGCTCAACCATTGTTTATCAAAACACTAACAAGGTTCACGTGAAATAAGGAGATCCAAAAGAAGCAAGGAAGACATATGGGAGTCTAACCCACAAAGCAAATTCTTGGCAAGAAATGAAGCAATTGAGCACATGAGCCAAGTGTGAGGATGATCCGGAACAATACCACACAATTTATTACCAATTGGCCAAGGACAAGAGGTGTTTAGGAAATATCCATATGGTAGTTTGTGAGTATGTCCAAGATCATCTTCACAACTAAGAAAGCATATGGTAAAGTGGGATTTGTTTGAGCACACATGTCACATAGGAACAAGATAATCTATAATATCAATTCTATGTGACACAACCTCAAGTGTTCACATTTTCTAGGCTTGTAGAATGCACAAAGCATAATACTCCCCCATAATGTGATAAGGACATTTTTCGTGCAAGAGGCAAATAAGAACCAAGTGAGATAATTAATGGACATTATAGAATTTTAATTCATCATGTCGCACATTTTAGGATTGTGAACTGCACAAAGCATATCACTCCCCCAAAATGGGATAGTCCATTAATTTCTCACATGAGCCAACAACTAAGATATCAATAAGATGCAATAGGCTCAACAAAGAACAATTGTACATGATGCCACCCAACATATATAAGCATGAAAGCAAGATAAGCAAGTAGGAAGCACAACATACACAACCACATGCAAGGTACAAAACCAACACATGTAAAATGGGAGCGAGTAACTTTCAATGTAAAGGAGTTGAGGACTTGTTACCGCAAGGAGGAGCATGGGTAAGGATGAAAGGGATACAACTTGACTTGAGGAAGTAAGAATGATGAAGATCCCCTAAGTCTTCATGAAATAGTCAAGTCTCCATGCCCTCCACATGTACCTATTGATCAAATTTTGGCTTGATGGTCCCCAACCAAGTTGGGTCCTAAGAAGTTAGTCACAATAGGCTTGGCAACCCAAATGGTTTTTTTTGAGAAACCACATTGAGTGTCCATATATTTGGCAAACACATTTCCAACCTTATCCTTGCAAAGAGAATAAGCACCATCAATCAAGATAGGGTTGGATGAGTTACCACTAGTGCAAAAGGAGGAGATGTGGCCCTTCTCATGGCATATGTAGCATGTTCTTCTCTTCTCCTTCTTCTCACTTGATTTCTCCACAACGGGAGCCTTGGCTTGATCCTTGGGTAGCGGCCTTTCTTCAAGCTGAGGTAGACCTTGAGCTTGGCCTTGAGGTAGACCATGAGCTCCATCTTGAGGCCGCTTCCCTTGTTTCTTCTCGCCAAGTGGCTTCTTCTTCAAGGGGCACGATCTAACATGATGCCCTTCAATCTTGCACTTGAAGCACACAATCTTGGCGGGGTCCTTCACATGCCCTTGGCCCTTCTTCCGCTTGTGCATGGTGGAATTCTTCTTGTCGTTGGAGTTGAATCCAAGTCCACACTTGTCATTGGGGGATTGCTTCCCTTCATGACCCTTTACCAATTCTTTCTTCAAAGAAGTGACTTGGGCCTCGAGCTCTTCGATTTCCCCTACATGGTTAGTAACAACACAAGTACTAGAGGAAGTGGAAGCTTTATTGTTAGAGTAACAAGGCAAGGTATGTAATTCACCACAAGATATAGCAATAGCATGGGTGGGTGAATTACTAGCACTAGGACATGGAATTGTAGAGCAACAAGGCATAGAAGGTAGTTCACCACAAGATAAATCAATAGCATGAGTGGTTGAACTAAAAGCACTAGCACATGGCAAAATAGCATATTGAGAGGTAGTGCTAGTACTCACATGAGGCTCACAAGATTTTACCTTTGACATGATAGCCTCAGAGCTAACTTTAGCAAATCATGAGAGACTAGAAGATCATAATGGGAGCTAGAAAGCTTTCCATGACTTTCTTCCAATTTCTTATAATTGCTTGTTAGCAAAGCAAGTTGAGCCCTTAGCTCAACATTCTCCTTCAAGATGGATGCTTCACAAGAGGTAGAGTTAGTAGCACAAGCATTATCAATTATAGCACAAGGAGAAGGCAACTTAGCAAGCTCTATTAGGTTGAGAGCTTTAAATTGCTCATGTGACTCGGTGAGTTTGATGAGCTCACTCTCAATAGCCCTAGAGCCACTTTTGAGAAGCTCAAAATCCTCAAGGAGTTTAGCATGAGCACTTACTAGCTAAACATTTTTAATTCGAAAATCATGTGCCACCTCTAAAGCTCTATCACGAAATTCCTTTACTTTAGAAAGCTCTAGAGTAAAGGTCTCCTCAAGAGATTCATTGGTGGTTTGTTGTTCTTCAAGAGCTTCACTAAGAGTTGCAATTTCGTCCGCATACTCTCGCTCATGCTCTTCCATTTTCTCAATAAGTTTTGTGCTCTCAATGGCAAAAGCCAAGATTTTCATAAAGTTAGAGCAAGCAAATTTCTTATCATGGAGAGCATGGAATACTAACTCACCCATCATGTTTAAGGAAGCAACATTAAGTTCTTCCATATCATCATCCTCATCATCACTAGATAGATAGGGTTCCAAGGAAGAAGATACCTTAGAAGCCTTAGCCATAAGGCAAGTGTAGGAACCATGAGGTGATGAAGAGGATGAAGTAATTGAAGCTCCATCCAAGATCTTGTCTTGGCCCATAGTATCCTTTGTTTCCTCTACATTGTTAGTCACACAAATACTAAAGGAAAGCAAAGTATCTTCATTATGGCAACAAGACAAGGCAAGCATATCAACATGGGATGAAGACATGCAAGGACTAACAACACTAGCATGTAAAGCATTTATAGTGCTACAAGTGTTTAAGTCCAAAGATGAAACATTGCAATGAGATAGGGATGTAGAATCATCAAGAGAAGGCTCACTATCAACAATGCAAAGTTCATCACCACTCACCATACCATTACCTTGTGTCTTACCACACATTGGTGAAGTGGAAGGAGTGCAATCATCCTCAATGGTCTTGGACCCACCATATGTATCTCGAAGCTTTGTCCAAAACTCATGAGCACTCCGGAAATGCGCGATGGAGGAAATCACTACATGACTCACAACATGGCAAAGCACTTTAGTAGCTTGAGCATCTAGATAAGAGTTTTTCTTCTCCTCAAAGGTTGGATTTTGTGGATCCTTAGGAGGAGAAAAACCCATATCAAGAATTTTCTCCACATGTGGATGCATGCCCTAAAATAATCAAGCATGTATAATTTCAGAACATCATAATTAGTGCCATCAAATGTAAAGGTGGAAATGTGCACTAATCCTCTAGCCGACGTCATACTCTCTAGGCGATGAAGCCCAACAAGATAAGAGAGCCCTAGCTCTGATACCAATTGAATGTACTAGGACGTCGCCTAGAGGGGGGGTGAATAGGCGGTGTATAAAAACTTCTACTTGAGAGCTAAACTTGGCGGAATAAAACTACACATGTGTTTACTAGTTTAGCTCAAAGCATATCAACAAGGGGTTTGCCTAAGAGCACCAACAACCTATGCTAGCATGATGAGCAACAAGGTGATAACAAGATAGGTATGGCATCAAGCATGATAGATATCACAATGTAAAGTGCATAGGTAAAGGGGCTTGGGTTGAGAAGTAACCAGTGCACGAGGAGACGACGATGTATCCCGAAGTTCACACCCAAGGGTGCTACGTCTCCGTTGGAGCGGTGTGGAGGCACGAGGCACTCCAATGAGCCACTAGGGCCACCGTATTCTCCTCGAGCCTTTCCTCCAAGGAGAAAAGCCTCGATCCACTAAGGGGCCCTTGAGGGTGGTCACCTAACCCGTACAAGCTTGGGAAAACTCCCAAGTATCAAGCTTGAGCAAACTCCACAACACGGAGGCTCTCAAGTACAAGGCCCCAAGAGGCTACAACACACCACACGGGCAACAAAACCACCAAGACACCAACGCGCCACAACCGGCTCCAAAACCACAAAGGCTAACATACTCCACAAAGGCAACAACGCCACAAAGGCTACACCGCCACAAAGACGACAAGGCCACAAAGGCTACAAGGCCACAAAGGCTACAACACCACAAAGGCAACAAGGCCACTAAGGAAACAACACCACTAAGGTCAAACACACCCTCTACGAGACCGAAACCCCGGAGAGAACCCGAACCGATGCACCTAATGCAATGGCTAAGAACACCACTAAGATGCCCAAGTTCTTCTCTCCCAAATTCCAACAAAGCTACAAAAGCTATTGGGGGAATAAGGGAGGAAGAACAAAATAGAGGAGGAACACCAAATTACTCCAAGATCTAGATCTAGCAAGATCCCCTCACTTGGAGAGGGATTCAATTGGTGAAGCTCTAGATCTAGATCTCCTCTCTCCTTTCCCCCAAAAATATGCAAGAAATAGTAGGGGGATCAAGAGGAGGAAGAAACAACTCAAGGTCAACAATGGAGGAGAGAGAATGGAGGAGAAGAAGTAGTTGGGTCGGAGGTGGGAGAGGAATATAAATAGGGGGCCCAAAATATAGCTGTTGGGGCTGAGAAAACGGTCAGATTCACCCCAAAGCGGTACTACCGCTTGTTAAAGCGGTACTACCGTTTGCGCCAAAACTGTGCAGAAAAACGGCTGAAAATTGGGCAAAACCGGTAGTACCGCTCTACCGCCGCTTGTGCAAATCAGAGCAAATCCAAAACATGCAGGAGAGAGAGAGGGGCAGCAAGCGCAGCGCATGCGGCAGCAGCAGGGCAGACAACATGCGTGATTGCATGCAGCAGCGTGTGTGGGTCCAGCGCGCACAGGGAGGTAGGCTCCCGTCCCGAGCGAGTCAACGCTCGGCTGAATCGAGCGCGGGCGGGAGTGAGGCTCTACGCGAGCGATCAAGCGGCGGCTGGGGCGAGCAGCGACCTGGGGGCGCGCGTGCATGGATGCGTGGCGCGGTGGGCCAGGCGAGCGGTGGTGGCGGCCCAGTTCGGGCGCAAGGCTGGGGTGCAGCTGGGCTGCAGCGGGGTAGCAAGGCTGGCCGGCCTGGTGGCGGCCTGGTGGGGAGGAGGCTGGGAAAAAAAAGTCTGGGTGGGCCGGTCGGTACTACCGGACCCGGTACCGGTTCGGTACCGGCCAGGGTCCAGGGGCTCTCAGAGCCTGTTACAGTACTGGGCCGGTACTGGCCCCGGTAGTACCGCTCCACCCCCTTTTCTTTTTCTTTTTCTTTTCTCGCGGCACGAAAACCTCGATAACTAGAGCTAGGAAAGTCGGAATGCACTGAAACCAATTTTGTTGAAAAGAGGAAAACAAGAGCTACCTTCTCACAAGGTGAAATCATGCAAAAGAGTGAGTGATGATTTTCTCATGGTCATAGAGGTGTAACCTCTCAATACGGTATACCGAAAAAATCATCACCCTCGCACATGCAACATGCGATGCAACCGGAATCCGTTTCATGGATAAGAACCAAGAAGAACCAAGAAACATGATGCAATGCATGAAAGGTTTGATCTCTCTCTGATGATGCAACCCACTATCCTATCGAGCACAAACCTTGTCCTTGCGCGTTCCTCTTGAGTCGGCAAGCTCCATCTTCATCTCTCTTCAACCTTGTACATGCCACCGTCTTCATCCATCTTCTACGCTGCCGTTTTCTTCGATTTTGTACGCGCGCCACCGTCTTCATCTCTTCCGACTTTTTCTCTCTTCATCTTCTATGCCGTCTTCATCTCACTTCGACATCGTCTTCATCCGTCTTCTTCATTGTACTCAATCTTCTCCATCTCGCAACCTTGAGACCATCACATGGCTATGGACCTAAGATATATTCTCAATGCAACCGTTAGTCCATAGGGATTATCATCAATTACCAAAACCACACATGGGGGCTCCATGTTCTTTCACTAGCTGACCACTTTTATTGGCCAAAGATGAGGCGGGATGTGGACAGGTATGTGAAGAGGTTCATTACTTGCAACAAGTCCAAGTCCAAGCTGAAGCCTCACGGTTTGTATACTCCGTTACCGGCACCTACTACACCTTGGGAGGACATAAGTATGGATTTTGTGTTGGGTTTGTCGCGTACTAAGAGAGGCCATGATTCTATATTTGTGGTAGTGGACAGATTTTCTAAGATATCACACTTTATTGCCTGCCACAAGAGCAATGTGTTATCACCAGAATTTGACCGGATCAGAGGTGGGCCGCGATTAAAGATGGGCTTGGAGAATATACATGGAAGAAATACATGAATCGGCCTTATATGCAAAGTTTGGGCTAGTTTGCCCGTGTATCTGTAATATAGTAGGATACGTGTCAGTTAGATAGAATTTGGCTCGTGCACGGTTGGGATTATTCCCACGGTAGAAAGTCTACGGACTATAAATATGTATCTAGGGTTTATGAAATAAACAACAATCACGTTCACCACAAACCAATCTAGGCGCATCGCCAACTCCCTTGTCTCGAGGGTTTCTTCCGGGTAAGCATCATGCTGCCTAGATCGCATCTTGCGATCTAGGCAAGTACACGTTTATTCGCTGTTCATGCGTTGCTCGTGCTCGAAGCCTTGTTGATAGCGAGCAACGCAGTTATCATAGATGTGTTAGGGTTAGCATTGTTTCATCGTATCATATGCTTTCATCCGTGCAACCCTTAGACGTCTAGCCGCCCTTACACCTATCTTAGGTGTAAGGGCGGCACCCCGCTTGATCATTATTTAGTAGATCCGATCCGTTATGATTGCTCCTTGTTCTTCAAGGATTAGTTTAATATCTGCATAGTTAGGCCTTACAAACGGGTTGAAGGATCCAGTGGCGCGTAGGGTGTAGTTTGCTAGCCCTAGACAGGATGTTCCGGGGATCAACTTCATGTTGGTTTTTAGGCCTTGTCTAGGGTCGGCTTACGATCACCGTGCGTGGCCGCTGAGCTCAATCAAGCGTAGGATGTTCCGATTATGTGGTGAAAACCCTAAATCGTAGTAGGTCGTTTTAGCTTTATATTGATCAAGCAGGACCACCATATATTCGTACACCTCGTACGGATCATGGGTGGATCGGCTCCTTGAGCCGATTCACAGGACAACCTGAGAGCCGATCGAGGCTCGTATTTAATATTTACGTGTATGCCATGCAGGAAACTAAGCGAGGCAAATCCAACACCTTCCTGACCGGGTATAGGTCAGGTGGCACGCCCTTGCACCAAGCATCGGACGTGCGTGCCGAGTCTTTGCGGGCCGTCGCTCGGAGGGACCAGGGCCGGCCGCAGTCTCGGGAGCCTCCCGGCTCTACTGTGTTGCCCGTCGCTGCTCGCCGGTGGGTTTCTGACCGCAACACATTCTGGCACGCCCGGTGGGACAGTCTTCAACGTCAACCGCATCGCCATCTACATCCGAGATGGCGGAGGGCACTCCAGTCACGTACGAGGATCTGACCGAGGAGCTCAAGAAGAAGTATGACGAGGTCAAAGCAATCCTCGAAGCCGACCTCATCGGCTCTTTTCACAGAACCCGCTCACACGGCATCAGGTGGAAAGGGTTCTCACCTGAAGGCGCGCTCGATGGAGTGGACCTGTCTGCCCCGTCAGAAAAACGCACCAGGTCTCTGCGTCAGGAGATTAACTTCATGGTAGCTCATTCGCCGCACCGCCATTCCGAGAGCTCGGTGAACACTTTGGAGCGTGTCGCTCTTCGCGTGATCCAGGAAATCATGAGGCATCAGTACTCTCCTTCAGGACCAGCTCTAGGGACTCACCAAGGAGAGATGCCACTCCAGTCCCGACCACCGCTGCCATTCGCGTTGGCAGCACCCGAAGTGCCGAATTCACCGGCATACGTCGTCTACAAGATCGGTGGTGACCCTAGTGATTACCAGTTCTTGCATGAGGCGCCTAAGGAGATCCCTCACGGATACACGTGCACATACGTGCCGATCCGCAGAGAATCGGGCACTCGCAAACCAGACTGCAACAGCAGGGACTTCTGGAACAGCAGGAGGAACTTCGGGAACAGATCTTGAGAAGCAGACGTGGCTAGCTAAGTATGCCACTCCGACAAACCTCCAGAGCTCAGCTCCTGTAGTTGGCTCAGAGATGGAAAAGCAAGCATGGCTGGCTAAGTATGCCACTCCGGCGAATCTTCGCAGTTCGACTCCTGCAGCCAGCACCGCGGATCAGATCGCACCATCTTAAAAGACCGGCTCGGCATGGTGCCGAAAAGGAGGACAATCGGCTATTCCAAGCCGTACCCCAACGAGTACGAGTTGATCCCGCTACCACCCAAATATCGGCTCCCCGATTTCTCCAAGTTTAATGGATCGGATGGTTCCAGCTCAATCGAGCATGTGAGCCGATATTTGGCACAGCTCGGGCACGATCTCAAGCATCGGACGAGCTGCGTGTGAGGTTCTTCGCACAGTCCCTCACAGGATCGGCTTTCGGGTGGTACACATCGCTGCCACCGGACTCAATCCGGACTTGGAAGCAGTTGGAAGAGCAGCTCCACATGCAAGTATCACTCGGAGGCTTCCGAGGCCGGCATTGCCGATCTAGCACAAGTACGACGAAGCGCGGAGAAACAAGTGTCGAATACGTCCAGCCGCTTCAGGACCGTTAGGAACCGATGCTATTCGGCTCGTGTGACCGAAAAAGAAGCAGCTTGAGTTAGCGGTGGTGGGTCTCGCATCACCGATCAAGGACGTGGCCTCCCAAGCGTACTACCCTTCACCGGCGCACATGGTGCGTAGGCCGTCGCATATGAACAGCGCCACCCAGATGTATACCAGGATAAATTCAAGCGTGCGGTGGTCCTTGTTGAGGCAGATGAGGACGAAGGCTCTGCGGGAGATCAAGAGGTAGCAGTGGCTGAATGGACTCGGGGGGCAAGCCCCGTGTCCTGCAAGTGGGTTAAGCCACAAGGTCCTCCAAGAGGGTTTGACTTCGACGTTACCAAAGCTGAGCAGATTTTCGACCTCTTACTTAAGGAGAAACAGCTAAAGGTACCCGAAGGCCACAAGATCCCCATGGCTCAGGAGCTGAACGGAAAGCCATACTGCAAGTGGCATAACACGTTCACCCATGCCACCAGCGACTGCAGGGTGTGGCGGCAGCAGGTCCAAATGGCGATAGAACAAGGGCGTCTAATTTTCAGCTAGTACGCCATGAAAGTCGACACACACCCCTTCCCCGCCGTTAACATGATGGAGTGCACTTACCCTGGAGGGTGCTAGCCAGGATTCTCGTTCAACATCAACATGGTAGGACCTGGGCACCACTCTGGTAAGGACGGAGACGAGGGCAGCTGCTCTCATAGCAAGGACACAGAGGAAGCCGTTCCACGCGATCGGCTCCGACACGATGGCAAGCGCTACATCACAGAGGGAGAAGTGAGGAATGCGAGATATCAGCGACCTCTCTCTGATCACCTCCTCAACAAGTATGTGAGTCAATATGACCAACGCCGACGATACAACGACGATGATGAAAGAGATCGTCTGGCTAGGGACGCCAGGAGACATCGTCTGCATGATCGCGACGAGGAGAGATATGAGCGCCACGCCAAGGAAAAGTCGAGAGAGCAAGACGACGTGGATAGGCACCGGGACTGTCCCTTCTTCGTACACCGCTGGGATTCAGGAATGAGCCGATTGCCTACAATCGGCAACCGCCCGTAATGTAGACAAAAGAAGAAGGATACAAGCTAACGTGTCCGTGTTCAAACGTCTAGGGCCTCTCCCGCCTCGGAACAAGCACGCCGAGTCCTCTCGGGTAGAAGATCTCGAGGAACTAGAAGACGATGATGAAGAAGAAGATAAGTACCACCGGCCAAGGTGGTGCCCCGATGGACTCAGCCGTTCCCAAAAGCGTAGGGTTCAGCGACTACGTGATTTGGAGGAAGCCGAAAGGTTATACCCGCACACGTCAAGGAAAGCGCGGCCTGATCCGGCCACGAAAATTCAGCGAACCCCGGACGAAGAAGGTCGGCCACAAAGGAAAGAGTGGAGCCCCGGACAAAAGAAAGCCGATGATGAGACATCGGCCGGCACAAACATGGTGTTCATCCTTCCAACGGAGTTTAGTGCTCCGAGATTAGACGAAGCACCCGTGGCACAACTTGACCGTGGCCCACGGCCGGTTATCTTTGAGAAGCCACGAGAAAAAAGCTACGGTACATCCGAAGGCCCCGTACTTGCGAGGCTATATCAATGGGCAGCCTGTCAACAAGATGCTGGTGGACACCGGAGCGGCAGTCAACATTATGCCATACTCCATGCTGCGTCGGTTGGGACGCTCTAGCTCGGATCTGATCAAGACCAATGTGACACTGAGCTATTTCAACGGCCAAGCATCTGACGCACAAGGTGTTCTGAACGTGGATCTGACCGTAGGAAGGAAAACCATCCATACGACGTTCTTTATTGTTGATAGCAAGAGCACCTATGCTGTCCTGCTAGGAAGAGATTGGATCCACGCCAACTGTTGCATTCCATCCACAATGCACCAATGCTTAATACAGTGGGATGGAGATGAAGTAGAGGTCGTCCACGCAGATGACTCAGCCGAGATTTCAACGGCTGGCATGAACGTTTGGGAGACAACAGGCCAAGAGCCACTCTCAGGCATCAATTTGGACGACTGCGAGCGCATCGACGTAACGAAGGACGGAGTAAGGCTGGTCTTATCCACCGGCCTGACTGTGTAACAAGAGCAAAACCTATGGACGAACTTGGCGAGGCCGATCCTTGTGATCGGCCCCAAAGATCTATGGAGGAACATTGCAAAACCTTCATTGAGCGATTCAATCAACATGGAGGCCGATTCCAGCAATCGGCCAAAATTATCCTCACCATACGTTCCGCTCGTGTTCAACGTCGATCTAATGGGCAGCGGTTTTACGTCGGCTGATGAGCCGGAAGAAGTCAACATTGGTCCTAACGTAGCCGTCGTTCAAATACAGTGCCTTGGCTAACTACAGAGCCGATATCCGCAGTTACCTGGCAGATTCGGCTCGGGGGGCACCTAATCAGATGAACATGTGCGATACATGTGCAGTGAAATATTGGGGGCCGATAAAAAATCGGCCAGTAAAAAATTTCTCATGATATACAGCCGATGCATGGACATCGACTTTAGAACTAAGAAACAAAGCCGATGCACAGCCATCGACTCAGCTTCGAGGCCTTCTGCTTCCTCGAGGGAGTGGACAATGAGAGCTGCCTCAGCTTCAATGAGCCGTTTTTGTTGCCCGAACCTTCTCTCCGAGGACTTCCAACCTTTTGCGCAAGGTCGCCAGTTCAGCAGTACTGTCAGAAGCGTCAGTTTTGGCATGCAAGGCAGCCTTTTGCTCATTAAGCCGTTGGTGTTTCGTCTACAATATCGGTTTTCAACGGAAGAAAAGGTGATCGATGGTGGCAAGTTTGGATGGCTCGGCGTGGTGGTTTTCTCAGATTCGCTCAAGCTCGGGTCCATTTGTCTGAACTGTATGTCCTCACCGCCGTTCTCGCCTTGACTGAGGCTCGGGATGCAGCTGATTTGGTAGACACTCTGTTTTTGGAAGCCGATTGGAGTGTCATCGGCTGACCCTGCATCATAAACTTCTTCGAAAGCGGTGAGTTGTTGCAGAAGAAGATCACCAGAGCTGCTGAAAGGAGCCTGAAAGGGAAGCCATCATCATCTACAGGGTCAGGGCCGTTTCTTTTGCTGCAAAAAGATAGAGCAAGGCGCTATGTTCGGACAGCCAGGAGCGGTTAAGGATCACCTTCAGGCCAGAGACCATAGCGTGCGCATTGGATGATGTTGCCCTTGGGTCCGTTGCAGTTGCGAACCTGCGCGATTGACATCTGAGGTTCATATGGCCGTGGGTTGGATCTATTCAAGCGGCGATTTGGGGATTTGAGTTTTGCTTTTTCGGATGAGTCTCAGATTACCATTTGGATAGACAATAGAGTTGACCTTGCTCGCATTTTATGGCAAGGTCCGATGCGCTGCCATCGGCTCTTAATATGTTGACTCACTTTAACAATCGGCGAAGTTGGAAAAGGGACAGAATCAGCTGAGAAATGTCTTCTTCATTAATAAGAGGGGTTTTTACAATAAAGAGCCGATTGCTCAAGAAAGGAAGAACAAAAGAAGAGCCGATTGCTCAAGAACTACTAGTCCTACATTACTAATCTTCGCTGGCCTCGTCGTCGGTATCGTAGCTGCCATCGGCGCTGCTTCCGGAGAGTTCCTCGTCGCTGCTGCCCCAGCCCTCGGCCGAAGCCTCTTCTTCCTCGTCATCATCATCGTCCTCGCTGTCCGCCCAAGCGCGGAAGCGCTTCGCCGGCGGATACCCAGCGGAGGAGGATGTAATATCCCAGGTATTGGGGTTACAAAAATATAGGAAACAGATGTGTGCATTGCATTCATGCATAGAAAATCGGGTGAATTTTCGCGCTTTAAAGTAAAACAGATCACGATGAATCGAAGTTTCACTTGACCTTGGTGGAATTGAAGTAGCTCATCAAGTCAAGCGCTATAAACCTCAATGTGACTTTGCTAAAAATTTGTTTTGGGTAGAGATGATTTGATCTCAAGGGTTAGATCAAATGGAATTACAACCAACACAATAACTTATTAATCAAGGATCAATTACTTGATCTTATTAAAGATCATAATATGGTAACCCTTGCCATAACATAAGAACATCTGTTTAAGTACAAACCAAGTAACAATAAAATGGAGAAACCATTCTTGACTATCTTCTCCATGTCTTAAAACTAATCCTTAATCCTACCATGAAACCTCATGGTATTCATTCCACTTCAACATTGGAATTATAACAAGAAGATCCACTCCAGAAATAGATATTCTTCTCCATTCCAAGTTATTACACATCAAACCTAGAGAGGTGAGAGTTCCATTCTATTTAAGGAAGCAATAACAAACCTTGCGGCAAATCTTGAATATAATTATCCATATGATCACAACATTATCTTCAAGAGGAAACCTAGAGTATTATTCAAGCCTTCCCAAATGAGAGAGACCATTTACTCTAAACCTAGCTTTACCTATTAATGAACAAAGGACAACCTTTGAACTAAAGTATTAGGTTGTAAACCATTTCCCTTGGAGTGGTGAGATAACCTAATATCACATGGAATAATACCATATCCATGAATTGATAAAGTAAGGAGGAGATTAATTCAACCAAGATAGCCAAGTGGAGTTTTAGACTTGATACCTATGGAGATATTGTGAGTACACCATAAACCCTAGAATAATCATTCCTATATAAGAGAGCTCAAGATCTGGTGTTACACTCAAGTTAGTTGAGAAAACACTTGGATTCAAGGGAGAGATTTATTCAAATATCCAAATGGTTAAACCATCATTCCTTGAGTAAAACCCTAAGTAATTATCTCAGGCAATCTCCTGGGATATAAATTATTGACACAACCATAACTATGTCTAGTCAAGAAACTATAAAAGAAAGTCTATATTTAATTGATCAAGACAATGCTTGATCATGGAAGTGAGAACCCCATTTCATGAGAGATCCTTATGAAGCCAAACTTTGATCATTATAAATTGAGTAATAATCATAAACCTAAGAACTTGAGATGAAGATATTAAGAACAAGTTGATCATGCCTAATCCATGATCATGTTCTTGTGGTATCGAGGATAAAACCTAATAGGATAAGTAGATATAATTCACCACATGAAATCATAGGGAGGTAACTAGTAAGCAACCCTAGGCTTATATCCCAACTTTAACTTGTGAATCATTTGGTGTTCATAAGTAGAATCCTACTACATCTACATCCCACTTATTCTTCACTTAAGAAACATAAGAAAACCTTAGAGTTAAAACTTTATACTTTATGTGGTGAGAAACCATTTCCCATATGTTAATTAGAGAAACCAATGAATAGAAACAACTCTTGTATAGATCAGCCCCTATATCAATCCAAATGATCTTGGATTGAACTATCAGAGGAGTGGTGAGGAAGAGTCAACCTAGCCATAGTAATGTGGTGTTAAACCCCATATAGAACCTATTTCCATGTCTCAAACTAACTTGTGAATTATTTGATGATTCCAAGTAAAACCTAACCTGTATTCCAATATTAGTTTGTGCATCACTTGGGTGATCACAACTATAAACTTAGATCACATTTGAGTTCCAAACCATATGCCATTAGATGGATATCATTAGAACCCTAGAATTACTCTAGGTATTTCAAGGTGTTATCAAATACAATTCTAGTACTAACCTTGAAATAGGGTTATATAAAAACTCACAAGCTCATTAATAATTAAGTATCCAAATAAAATCATTTGCAAGTAACCAAATTCTCAAATGAGAAATCACATCCTTAGAAATATTTAGCACATGAAATCATGCCATTAAATCACTTCTTATTAGGAATCCATAAGCAAATATTACTTTGAAATTATTTCTTACAAAGTAATACTAAATAAAACTCTACCTATCACTAAGAAACAAAACTATCATTTTAGAAAATAATTTGAATGTTTCCAATGTTAATATTAAGATTCATGTCCATATGGAAACTTAATCCAAATATCAATACTAATTAATAAACCAATGCTATAGTATTATATTAAAGTTGCTAATACATCACTAAAGACTTGGTAGTACCCTGGACTGATATTTGTATGAAATAAAATGAGCAAGACCTGCAAAATAGAAAATAACTCAAATTTGAATTTAAAATAGAAATGAAAAATAGAAAATGAAAACAGAAAAAAAAGAAGAGTGAAGAAAAACTTACCTGGACCTCACTCGGCCACCACAGCCCAGCAAACGGCCCAAGAAGCAGCCCAGCCACGGCCCAAGACTACTTACCCCTTCGTTTCAGACGCACACGAAGTGGACGAAGCCATCTTCGTCTTATTCGTCGTCTGCAAGCACGGGAGGTCGACACGGCGACGAATTCAGCCACGTCCTGGCCGGCTTTGTGGACCACGCGACTGTCGACGACCGCCCGCTACCCTATAAATACACGGCCGAATTCTCCATCGCTCGTGTTCTTCGTTTTTCCCAAATTCCCCAAACCCTAGCCTCCACGGCCACCATCTATCGCCGGTGACTGGAGCCTTCCCAAGCCACGCCGTGGGCACCATCGTCTTCACCACCCTCGACATGCCCATCCAGCACAAGGAATCGAGCCAGAGTGCCCGGAGCATCTCCGTCGAGCTCGCTCTCTCCGACGGCCGGAGCCGTCGATTCCGACGAACTGGAGCTCCTCCGACCCTGCTGTCGCCTCCACCGTGCTCCTGGTGAGCTACTCATTCTCAGAGACGTCTCGGTAGCACCCATTCGCCTCTGGAACGCCCCCGCGCCATGAACCCGTGACCGCCGCCGCGGCACATCGTCGCCGGCCAAGCTCCGGCGACACATAGCTAGCGGCGCCACCCTCAAAGTGCTCACCATCTCATCCTGCGTCTAACCCGACCCTCAGCCCATCCACGGGAGCCCGGGAACGGCGGCGCCGCCGCCAACTGCCCGCCGGCCACCGTGCCTCCTGCCACGTCGTCGATTTTGACCCTGGTCCACGACCGCGTGGCGGCTGACGTGCCTCTGGCCCACTGGTTAGTGACCATATGGGTAGTTTAACCCGGTACAAGTAGTATTTTTAGTTTAATTCAAGTCCAATAATACCTGCAACTTCAAATAATTATAGAAAATACATAAAAACTCAGAAAAATAAATATTAAATATCAAAACTCTTATAAAAGTAAACTCTATCAAATAAAAATATAAAATGAAATTTTTATTTTTTTAAAAAATTCAATTATTTAATACTTGTTAATTAAGCCTTTTCCTTTAATTCTTAATACAATTAAAATTCAGAAATTAAGAAAACATTTATAAAT
The DNA here is from genome assembly GCF_022539505.1 of Lolium rigidum. Taxonomy (NCBI): domain Eukaryota; kingdom Viridiplantae; phylum Streptophyta; class Magnoliopsida; order Poales; family Poaceae; genus Lolium; species Lolium rigidum. Next base: position 115,481,423 of record NC_061510.1, read on the forward strand.
TAAATAAAACCAGCAAACAAATAAAGAAAACATGAAAACTAATTTTCTTTATTTGTTATCCTATTCAATTTTTATTAGTGGAAGTTTAAACCCTGATTAATAATTACCTAAATTATTAATTATTCAAAAATAACAAAAGGGAAAATTCAATATTATTTTCATTTGCAAAGTTATTAATAACTTCATCCATAATGAAGTTATTAATACAAGAAGTAATTGACAATTAGGAAACCCTAAGTTCGATATTAAATTAAGAACACCAACTCATAATTTTTTGTGGATACCAAAACCCTAATTCCATTTAGGAACCTTAGTTCCACTATTCCTTGTGAACCTTAATTTGCTTCTAACCTAAACCCTAGGTTAGAACATATGATCATGGTACCTTCTTTCAAAGCATAGAACCATAGTAGCAACTAAATACTTGTCTTGGCCACATATAATGTATAAGACCTATCACTAATATATGGGTATCCCATGTGTTCATCTTAATCAGACCTAAATAATCAAGTAGGGTCAGCCAAGTGTAAACCCTAGATCCTATTACCAAAGCCATCATCCTTATTCATTCCTATTTAGCATCACACCAATGTGATGACCCTCAGGAGCAACTATGCCAAATCTTGAACATTACCTAACCATGTTCCACTAAACCCTACCAGTGTAGGATACTTATCAACTAACCTATTTAGGAACCAATCATTTCTTACTTAGGGGATCCAACAGCAAACCCTAGGCAACATCAACCTTAATTAATTGTAATACTTCTTATTACTTAAGAAGTATGTTCTTCAAAAGTTATTCTTTTGAAGAAAATAAAGAATCATCATCAACCCTGCTTATAAGGACCTATAAACCCTAGCCAGCTATCACCAACAAGATGAAGCAATCTTGATAACAACCTTGTATGAACAATTGCTTAGAATGCCAGGTGTACTCAACCTTACAAGCTCTAAGTGTTGATGAATCCAACTAGGTTGTGATCCATCTACTACCTACTCCAGTAACCAAATAGAACTATAGAAAACCATAGAACTCCACAACCCTAATTATCATACTTGTTCTTTATCAAAGAACATGTTCTTCAAAAGTTATTCCTTTGAAGTATATGATAATTAATCATTAACCATGCCATTTAATGCTAAAACCAACCACTATTCATTACATGTTAGGATTATACCAAATGTTATTGTTGTGTGCGATCAGTGTTATTATTATGATATAATACAACACTCGTTTATGATCCTAAGACAACAAAACCTTAATAAGAACCTTGTTTGTATATCACTCTAAAAGTGCAACACACCCTGAAATAATCATTACAACTCACTAATCCAAAATCATCGGGGTTAGATCACGCTTAGAGCGATTGCATCTCATACTTATGCATTATTGCATCCTTGCCAATCTTTTAAACATCGTCCTTACAGACGATGATGCTATTTCAGAATTTGGAGTTTCTGCGTATCGAAGACCTTGCCTGCATAATCTTGCAGTCAAGAAAGGCAAGTTCATCACTTGCTCATGTCATTTGAGTATTTCTATCAAATTACTTGCAAAGTACTATGGTTATCACTATTGCATAAAAACCAAAACCACTACTTTCATAACTATGAATATGACTATGTGGTGGGCAATGGAACCATGGATTGTGTTGATATGGTGGAGGTTCCATTGCAAGGGTTTATATCCATCTAGGATTAAACAACAAATGTCGCCAGTGATTCTTGTGCCGTAATACCCGTGTTAACCATAAGATCCGGAGTGGGACGGAGTAGTCAAAAGTGTTTCCACCTCTCGTTCATCAACGGATGCGCTTTACCGTAGACACTTGTATCTGTCAGGGCAAGCGGTAGGCTGAGGAAGCCTTAAGTCCCCACGGCATAGTCCGTAGACACTTGTCGCTCGAAGAACAAGCGGTAGGCTGGGGAAGCCTTAAGTCCCCACGGTATTGCGGTCTATGATGGGTTGCAGCTACCGGCGAAGGAGTTTGGTTTGATCCCAGACTGTCGTCGTGGTCGGGGTCCACCCTGAAATCTATGGGAATAATGGGACCGGCGAGGACCCAGGGTCGGGGCATGCAACAAAGGGTGGGTGTTCGAGGTAGCGGAAGAACATGATTGGCTAGACCTTATACCGGGCCTCACACCATAGGAAGTGTGGACGGGAAGATCACCCGGTTGGCACCAAGGTTAAGATCTCTTATGGGTAAAGCAACACACCTCTGCTGAGTGTAAAGAACCGTGACCTGTCACTCCCTGTTCCGGGATATGGAACTGCGAACGCTGCCGGAAAGGAGCTCCATAAAGTTCTAGTAAACCGGTGAAGGCTGACGGACATAGTTCTTCTGAATAAAAGCAACCTTTTGAAGAAATGATTGTGAAAACCTGCATTGGTATTAGACTTTCTGGTCTAATGCCGTAGCTAGTGCATTAAACACCTCTTTCCTATAATGAACTTGTTGAGTATGCTCGTACTCATCCCACTCTTAAATCCCCTGCTTAGATATGGAGGCATCGAAGGAGTATCCACAGTGCAACTCGAAGGCCGAGGAGTCAACAACTACTCCAAGAGACAAGACCCCGTCGGAAGGAGTCGGATACCACATACATCAAGGAGAAAACCTAGTTTAGCCATAGAAGGGAACTAGTTTCCTAAACCTAGCTCCTACTTAGCTAGAATCTATTCTTAGCCTCTTTAGCTAGTTAAATACTCTACAAATAGAGTTAGTGATAAGGCTAGTCTACGAGTCGTTCTTCTGGAGTTATTTGCAGTTTTACCTCATTGTAAAGTAGGAGGCTGTGATGATTTTATGTAACAGAGTCAATGTTGTAATTCTATAGACATGCCTTGGACCCGCATATGTTTCTGGTGTACCACTCTGAGCGATATAATACTAGTGGAACGGTGTTTCATTGGTGTTATATCAGACTTGCATACTACACCATGCAGTGGTATGCCGGGTCATCACAGAGGAGGAATCATCCTCCTCCTCTTCCTCCTCTTCCTCCGCTTCTTCTTCTTCTTCCTCCTCCTCGTCGGAGGAGGTGGAGTTCGCCCAGGAGTGGAGGTCATCTTCGCTCTCGCTCTTCAGCTCCCCTTCGATGAGGAACTGGAGGTCGTCCTCCCCATCGGTCAGAGGTAAGTCACCATCTGACCCGACGAGTGCTTCGGGTGGGCCATCTGGTACGTGGTCAAAGTTCCACTCCTGCTCGCTCGAGGAAGAAGATTGGAAAGAGAGGCCTGAGGAGATGGAGGAAGAGGAAGACATTGCTGCAGGGAAAGAGGGTTTTTTGGGTGCCGATGGCCAGAACAGAGCAAGGGGATGAAGTGGTGAACCGTTCGGCGCAGTTAAATAAAGGGGGTATAGTGGAGATTTAATGCCATTAGGGTTTCCGAGGAAGTGATGTTAAAGCTATCAAATCTTGCAGAGAAGTTGTGAGGGCAAGGCATCATGATGAAGGATACTGCGACGGTTACTGCTACTGCCACGACATGACCCGACGAAGAAAAAGCGAGTGATTTTGGAATTGTCATTTCCAAAACCGGGGGGCATGTGTTATCACCAGAATTTGACCGGATCGAGAGGTGGGCCGCGATTAAAGATGGGCTTGGAGAATATACATGGAAGAAATACATGAATCGGCCTTATATGCAAAGTTTGGGCTAGTTTGCCCGTGTATACGTAATATAGTAGGATACGTGTCAGTTAGATAGAATTTGGCTCGTGCACGGTTGGGATTATTCCCACGGTAGAAAGTCTACGGACTATAAATATGTATCTAGGGTTTATGAAATAAACAACAATCACGTTCACCACAAACCAATCTAGGCGCATCGCCAACTCCCTTGTCTCGAGGGTTTCTTCCGGGTAAGCATCATGCTGCCTAGATCGCATCTTGCGATCTAGGCAGTACACGTTTATTCGCTGTTCATGCGTTGCTCGTGCTGAAGCCTTGTTGATAGCGAGCAACGCAGTTATCATAGATGTGTTAGGGTTAGCATTGTTTCATCGTATCATATGCTTTCGTCCGTGCAACCCTTAGACGTCTAGCCGCCCTTACACCTATCTTAGGTGTAAGGGCGGCACCCGCTTGATCATTATTTAGTAGATCCGATCCGTTATGATTGCTCCTTGTTCTTCAAGGATTAGTTTAATATCTGCATAGTTAGGCCTTACAAATGAGTTGAAGGATCCGGTGGCGCGTAGGGTGTAGTTTGCTAGCCCTAGACGAGGATGTTCCGGGGATCAACTTCATGTTGGTTTTTAGGCCTTGTCTAGGGTCGGCTTACGATCACCGTGCGTGGCCGCCGAGCTCAATCAAGCGTAGGATGTTCCGATTATGTGGTGAAAACCCTAAATCGTAGTAGGTCGTTTTAGCTTTATATTGATCAAGCGAGGACCACCATATATTCGTACACCTCGTACGGATCATGGGTGGATCGGCTCCTTGAGCCGATTCACGGGACAACTTGAGAGCCGATCGAGGCTCGTATTTAATGTTTACGTGTATGCCATGCGGGAAACTAAGCGAGGCAAATCCAACACCTTCCCGACCGGGTATAGGTCAGGTGGCACGCCCTTGCACCGGCATCGGACGTGCGTGCCGAGTCTTTGCGGGCCGTCGCTCGGAGGGACCAGGGCCAGCCGCAGTCCTGGGAGCCTCCCGGCTCTACTGTGTTGCCCGTCGCTGCTCGCCGGTGGGTTTCTGACCGCAACACAATGATGCGTTGCATATTGCTAACATGTTTTTTAGGGAGGTTGTACGTCTACATGGAGTCCCGCAGACTATTGTTCCTGATCATGACGTGAAGTTTATGAGCTACTTCTGGAAGACGTTGTGGAGAAAGCTGGGGACGAAACTAATTTTCAGTACTACTTGTCATCCCCAAACTGATGGTCAAACTGAAGTGGTGAATAGAACATTGTCACAACTGTTGAGATCCATGATCAAGAAGAACCTGAAGGAGTGGGAAGAGTGTTTGCCGCATGTGGAGTTTGCTTACAACAGGTGACAAGGTATTAACTTGTCAATGCCTACGAGTTGTAGACTAGGGTTTCGTTGAATGTAGAGGGCAAGTAGATCTCGAAGGTTTCAGCCGAAAAGTACTCGACGATATGAAAACTAGGGTTTGTTAGACAATGATTCGATCCTTTCTTTGTCCCTCGACTCCCCCTTATATAGGAGGCGGAGCCGAGGGATTCGTGATACACAAGTTTACAGAGTCCGGGAGGGTTTCTAACCCGTCCCGCAAGATTACAAATAATGCTTCCTATTACAACTCTAGCTTTCCTTAATAGTATCTTGGGCTTCCGAATCTTCTTGCTCTTCGGGTTATGGGCTTTCAATAAACCCCGGGTACCATCTTCGGCAGGCCCATTGGGGATGCCTATGTTAGTAGCCCCCGAGATTTTACTTGAATCGAAGAATCAAGGCAAATCTCCAGCTTTAATCATTCAATAACTCTGTTGAATTTATCACATATCCTTCGACATGCAATTATATATTGTACATGGATGATGGTAGTTGGGGCTAGTTCATCTGACGGATCAGGTACTAGTTAACTGCTCTAGTGACAATCCGCAAAAACCTACTTCAAGATCACGTCCCCGGACATGATCTCGGGATACTGGTGTAAACTTCGACAGGTGCCGCTTATGGTCTTACCATTCTGTCGAGTCCCAGTCATATTTTATCGGGTACCTAACGCGTCCGTTAGGATTTTTCTTCCCATCTGTTGATACGGAAAAAAGTAGCAAACCGACGTCAGAGACGACGCCACGCCACTCAGAATGGATCTGGGGTCTTACCTTCGCAAATTATGCGGCATTCAGAGATTATTCGCAACTTTGGCGCTCTGAGAATATGTTGTCGAGTGCTTTTTCGGCTGCTGGAATAGCACATTTCTTGAGTCAACGAATGACTTATTTTGCCTTCCCGATGGGAGTATATGTAGAGTTTATTTATATAACTCGAAATATACTCACTTCTTCTTTCCTTCTTTTTCCTCTCTCTTTTCTTCTCTTTTTTTTTATAATTTCATCGGGCACGCGAACAGCGTTCCCGATGGGAGTAGCCCCCGAGGCTACAGCCAAGGACTAGTGCTTGGTTGTAGGCTCAACACTCTAATGCCTCATGTCGCTATATTGTCATTCTTTCTCGAACTTTTATATCTATCGGGTGCGCGAACAGCGCTCCCGATGGGAGTAGCCCCGAGGCTATGGACAAATGCTTGCGTTTGGTCATAGGCTCTCGCCATTTCTATTTTGCCATACTCGAATTTTTCTTTTTTCCAAAGTAGCCCCCGAGCATTTGGTCAAAAACTTGTATTTGATCAAAGGCTCTCGAAATAATCAATAATCTTCTGCTGTCGCTCTTCTTATGAAACTTCATAGCCGAGATTTTCTTTTACCAAGGTGACATCATTGCTGATGATAGCCACGACCAATTTATCGGGAAGACACGGGTAATTTTCTCTCTCTGTCTTGCGGGCCCAGAAATCTCATCAATTTGACACGTCGTGCAAGTGGGGGACACATGTCCTCCGCTTTTCCTGGCGCACGCGCTGTAACGCCTTCATACTGAAATTACTTTGTTACCCCTATTCCACGTGTACACCATCTATCTCACATTTTCTCCATCCAACGGTGCGCCGATTCATCGTACCTTTATTTAAGGTCATCGTCTTCCTCCTTCCACACTTTCGCTCGCGCCGCTCCTCTGCTCTCCTCTGCCAAAATCCTCCCTTGCGCCCCATAGTTCTTTGAGCTCCACCACGCTCGCACTGTGCTCCTGCGCCATTGTTGATGCCACCGCGCAGACTCACCAGGCACAACACTCCTGAATCCAAGATGGCTGCCGCGGATCTGGGGAGCGCTGAGTGGGAGAGATCCAAAATCTCTGCCCAAGACATTAACTTGCTGAAGAAACTGGGGATCAGCAAGAAGCAAGACGCGCTGCACTTCCCCAGCGAAGAAAGCTACCCAACCCCTCCAATGGAGTATCGGGTTAGTTTTGTTGATCACCTCATCCGTGGCCTCTCTGCCCCTATTCACAATTTTCTTCGGGGGTTGCTTTTCGTGTACGGATTGCAACTTCACCATCTTACTCCCAACTCCATTCTTCACATCTCGATCTTTATCACCCTTTGCGAATCCTTCCTTGGAGTCCAGCCTAACTGGGCTTTATGGAAGCGCATTTTTCTTTGTCGCCGTAATGGCTCTGCCAATGTCGCCTATAACATAGGCGGCGTTGTTATCTGCGTTCGCCCTGATGTCGAGTACTTCGATGTCAAATTCCCTAATTCAGTTCAAGGGTGGCACAGAAAATGGTTGTATATCCACGAGGAAAACCATGGGTCTTTTGAAGACAACATTCCTGCTTTTGATGGTGCCGAAAAAATCTGTCGCCGCCGGTCTTGGGATGCAGAGGCTACCGACGAAGAAAAAGCGGCGACAGAGGCCCTGATGACTCGCATCCACGAGCTTCAAAGTACCCGTGGCCAAGAGTTGTCGGGTATCCAAATCACGGCGTATTTCCTTAGGATTAGAGTGCAGCCTCTGCAAGCTCGCAAAAATCCCCTACGGAAGTATCTTTGGCGACGAAGATGTGGATCGCTTGTCAGTGGATTTGCCGGTCAAGGATTTAGAAAAACTTGTCCGAAAAATCTCCTCCCTCAACAAGAAAGATCCTGTCCCCTCGTCTTGTCGCGTAAAGCCGTATAGCGCCACCAACGCGCTCCCTAAGGTAATTTTTGTATGGACTATTTTTTCGACTACGATATTTTGTTGACATCCTTTGCATAACTTTTTTGTCGACATTCTTCTTTTTGTAGAACCATCCGGATCTTGTTTCTCTTCCTCCCCTTCCTGAAGGTGGAGAGGTCGAAGAACGGGCCGTTGTCACCGACGACAACCAGGGTACTTCTCGCCACGAGAGTGAAGCCGCGGGTTCTCGAAAATCTGCGGTATCCTACGAAAAGGAAGTTGAATCCGAGGCTACCGGATCGGCACACTCTCCTCCCCGGCTGTTTCTCCCAAGAACAAGAGAAAAAGGGAGGAAGTTGTCGACTCTGGCCCCTCCAAGACCGGCACACCTCCTGTCGAAGAAGTTGTTCCTACTGAAAAAAGGACAACTTTCGACCCTTACGCCGATGCTCTTGTCGGCTCGTAAGTTCTTGCCGCTGTTTGTTTTTCGCCATTGATTATTTTGACTATATTATTTATTGTCTTGTCGCCTTTTTGTAGTGATGACGAGGATGAAATTCAACCTATTGACGCGACTGCTCGAACGAGTACGTCTCGTACTTTAGTTGTTTCGGAAGCTCATCCTGATGGGGATGAAACTTCGCCTCCTCAACAAGATACAGAACATCCAACTCCAGTTGCAAGCCCCCAAGCCTCTTCACCAAAGAGAGCTAGGGTAGAACCAGCCAAAGAACATCTCCTGTTGGCTGGTAGTTCCACGACTCCTTCATTGGATGATGTAAGTTTTTCAATGTTATTTTTTCGAATATTTCAACATTTGTCGACTCCCCTTTGTTTCTTGCATAAGTCCTGTCGACCTTTTCCTTCCTATATTGACTTTTCTTTTTCTTTTGTTTTCTCTTCAGCCTGTGATGAAGGAGTTTGTTCGCCTCGGTACCCAATTCGTCGGGTACCGTGACCATGCGAATAAACTTGAAGGTACTATTTTTCCTTGCCCTCTCTGTTGTATATACTCCTTTATTGTTTCATCGTGACGTTTTACCGTCGTTTTATTTTTTGCCAGAAACTCTTGCCGAAGCCAACAAACGCGTTGACGCTCTTGCTGTTAAGTTAGAGCAAAGCGAAGCAGCTCGCAAGAAAGCTGAAGCAGATGCCGCCGCCGTCGAAGACCTTCGAAAAAGGCTTCATGACGCGGAAACTTCTTTGAGTGAGCATATAACCGAACAATCTGCTCGCGAAGAAGCAATTATCAGGCGCTTGGAGTCGCAGAGCCGTCGCTTTGTCAGTAAGTGCCCAAACTATTTTGATTTCCTTGAACTTGCTTTTCTTTTCTTGTTTGTTGATCAATAAAATTTTGCCTCAGCGGGAAAAACGTGTCAAGAATATGAACTTGAAGATCCTGACAATGATCCCCTTCTTGACGCGCTTTCTCTCCTTGAGATTCATGGAGACGAAGCACGCGAAGGCCTTGCTGAAGCTGGGGCGGGACTGTCGCGGCTCTACCCTTACTTCTTCCCGAAGAAAGAGGAACCCGCGCCTTTTCTTGCTCTCGCCAAATGCTTCAATTCTCAAGAAAATCTTGGGCTCAAACTTCGCCAAGAAGGTTTGAAGGTTGGCGTTGAAGGCACGATTGCCCTGGTTGCTGACAGCCAACAAAATATCGACTGGACTAGGGTTGGCGACACGCAGGAGATGGAGACCAAGAAGTGGCAGTCGCTGATTAAGGCTGCGAAGCCAAACTCGAAGAAGATCCTCGCCTATCTTGGATGCAAGCCAACTCCTGCTCCTAGTTCGTCGAAGCCGGAGGTTTAGTAGAGTGCCCTATCTTCCCTTTTTTTTTTACTTTGTCTCTTTTGATGTTGTCGCCACAGTAGTTTTGGCGACAACTGTCGTAGTAGTTCTTTTAAGGACTCCTTTTGTAATAGCCGTGTAAATATTAAAAAAATCAATGGAAATCTATTTTTCTTGATGATTGATACTGAAATTTTCTTTTCCAGTTGATATTTGATAACTACTCCGCAAATCCTCGTCTTGCCGATACTTTTCCTGCTTCCTCCTACTCGAAGAAAACATCTGTCGGCGACGACTTTATTGGAGATTCCGCGGATAAAGAATCCACACAAGATTTGAGAAATCTCCGCCAACAATTCTGAGTCTATGAAGAAGCAAACACTTGTAATGATGGAGCAGTCTCGAAAATCGTTGGAAAGGGAAAAGATTGCGCTTCGACAAGCCCGGGATGCTATAGGCTGTAAAAGAGGGCGCGGTTGCTGCGGCTGCCGAAGCTTCTCGACGAGAGAATTTTATGCTTGAGCTAATGCTTGATTCCAGCTTGGATATGGCGGGTATATCTTGTTCACTTGACCATGATTATCTGTATTCTCCATGTTTTTCCTTCCTTTCTGATTCCTCCGCTGAAAACAGGTTCTTTTCTGGATACCGCTGCCGAGGATCAACGTGTTGAAGCTCGATCCAATGTGCTTCTCAGACTTGCCGAAGAGCATGGTTCCAACTTTTGGGTGACGCCTGAACGTACCCGCCAAATCGTCGGATTTCAAGATCGTGCGACTCGGGTCCGTGAGTTTCTCGACTTCTGTACAAGGACATTGTCCTTAGTTTACGGCACCATGTTCCCACGCAATAAGATGCCAGAAACCCTTCCTGCTTTGATGGAGAAATTTCGGGATGCACCTCGGATCCATGGATTTGTGCGGGCTCAACTATCTGCCGGCGCCGGTTTGCTATGATGATGATAAAAATCTGCTATCCCAAGTTTGACATGAGTCAAATTGTTACCAAGTGCCTGGCCAAGATGGCGAAAAGGAAAAGGAACGTTGGCAAAATTGATGATCTTGTGACCCCTATAGCAGAAGATATGATGGATGAACTTCTTCGGATGGACGCTGAATTCTTCGTGAAGGGCAGCTATGCTGAACACAGTACTCGTACTGTAAATACTGAACGGACGACCATAGATGATATACTAGGAAGCAATTAAAAGCCTCTCTTTTATCTTGACGATTTTTCCCAGGAGTTGCATCTTGTATATTGTAAACATAATCTATATTGTAAGGCCAGTAAATATGTTTGTTTTTCCTCATCAAGCCGCCGAGCGTTTTGGTGGCGATTTTTCTCTATTTGTGTATGCGAGGTTAAACCAAGGCAACTAAATTATATTGAGTATACTGTATTTGCGGGTACGAGCCCCCGGGACTTTCTATTGATCGCTATTTTGTATCTTCGTTTATTTTGCGAGGTGTTTTGCACCAAGGCGAAATATTTTCGGTAATATATATTGTAAATCTTGGGCACAAGCCCCCGAGCCTGTCGAAGAAAAAGATATATATCTCTACTATCTTTATTATATTGCAGCACCGCGAGCCCGCCTCATTAAAAACCTTTTCCGGCCCCACTCGGTGCCCGAAAAAGGAAAAGAGTGCGTCTGAAAACTCGCGGGCGTTTCAGTACATTGTATTTTTACAAGGAGGACTATGTTTCGACACTAAGCGTAGAAACGCCTTAGCTGCGCCACGTTCCGGGGGTTTTCTCGGGAACCCCTGTCTTCTTATCCTTAATCCTGTATGCTCCTCCTTCGATGACTTCCGTGACGATGTAAGGGCCAAGCCATGGTGACTCGAGTTTTTCAGTACTCTGTTGATTGAGTCGTAGAACTAGATCTCCAACCTGATAGGACCTTGGTCGCAAACGTCTACTATGATAATTTTTCAAGTCTTGCTGATACTTGGTGACCCGTGATAGTACTTCATCTCTGGCTTCGTCCAATGCGTCGACATCGTCCTCTAATGCTTTTCTAGAAGTTTCTTCATCGTACTCCGTGACTCTTGGAGAATCATGCTCTATTTCTATTGGCAGTACTGCCTCTGCTCCATGGACCAGGAAAAACGGAGTCTCCTGCGTCGCTGTATTTGGCGTTGTTCGAATACTCCATAATACACTTGGCAACTCTTCTGGCCATGTATGCCGAGCTTTTCCAATGGTCCTAGCAAGCGCTTCTTGATACCGTTGCAGATGATACCATTGGCTTTCTCGACTTGGCCGTTGGTTTGTGGGTGCGCAACTGACGCGAAGTGCAATTTGATGCCTACCTCTGCACAGTATGCCTTGAATTCCTTGGATGTGAAGTTACTGCCATTGTCCGTGACGATGCTGTGAGGTACTCCAAATCGAAAAACAATGCTTTTCACGAACTTTATTGCTGATGCTGCGTACGGTGAATTTATCGGCTTTGCTTCTATCCACTTGGTGAATTTGTCGACAGCGACGAGCATATACTCGTATCCTCCTGGCGAGGCCTTATGTAACTTTCCCACCATATCGAGGCCCCATTGAGCAAAAGGCCAAGATAATGGTATTGGCATCAGCTCTGCTGCCGGAGAATGAGGCTTCGCGGCAAATCTCTGGCACGCGTCACAAGTTCGTACTATCTCCTTCGCGTCCTCGATTGCTTGTCAACCAGTAAAATCCAGCTCGGAAAACCTTGGCTGCAATAGCTCGACTGCTCGCGTGATGACCACATATTCCTTCGTGCACGTCCTTCAGGATTATCCTTCCTTCTTCGGGTGTAACACACCTTTGTAACACACCCGAAATACTTCGCTTGTACAACTCCCCTTTGACCACCGTGAAAGCTTTGGATCGTCTAATAACTCGCCTTGCTTCAACTGGATCGTCGGGTATTGTTTTCCTTAGGATGTATGATATGTACG
>NC_061510.1:115493957-115532841 GCF_022539505.1 Lolium rigidum
GGCCGTGAACACATAACCGAACTGATATCAAATTACACCATCCATTACAAAGCGGAATAAGAAAATTACAATGAGGTCACATGACCAATACTTACATAATACGCCTCGAAGGGCCTAATCTAATCATCGTGAGTCGCAACATCACTTCAATCGGCGCAGAGTACCCAAGTCATCTGCCATAACCCTACGAAGCAACGGACGGGAAGACGTTCCTAGCCTCGCATAGACGTCGTCATACTCCTTCTTCATCTGTCGAAGTCCTCCGTGTCCGGCCAAGTAAATAGCCAGGGACAAAGCCGTGAGTACATTTGAATTGTACTCGCAAACCATCAAGAAGGTGATAACAATTCTAACTAAAGAAGACAAGAGAGGAAGAATAGTTTCTCTGGTGGATATAGCATGTGAAAGAGAATCGGTTTCTCTTGTGGATATGGCATGTGAAAGAGAATCCGTTTCTCTGGTGGATATAGCATGTGAAAGAGAATCCGTTTCTCTTGTGGATATAGCATCCCACATCACAGTTGAAGGGGACACTAAGAAAGTCCTATGACATCTCTATATCTTTGTTAAAGAAGAGGTAGCATACCGCCATCTCAATTGATGGGGATACTAGGGAAGTCCTATGATATCTCTATATCTTTGTTAAAGAAGAGGTAGCATACCGCCATCTCAATTGATGGGGATACTAGGGAAGTCCTATGATATCTCTATATCTTTGTTAAAGAAGAGTTCCTCTACATGAAACACTAGGAAGGGTCACCCTCTTTTGTTTCATTTTCCTCGACCATCTCCACATGGTCGGCACACCATCTTTCCCGTACCCTTCCGGTACTTCCAACACACATTTCCTTTGGAAATCATTTTCAAAACCAAAACTCGACACGGCTTCCGTAACGGCCATCCCAACCGTCCATGACCGCGGACGCGGCTATTCGAATAGTTTTGACTCTGCAGAGTTTGCACACTTTCACCACAACTATCCGGATACCTATCGTGTGGGCATCATCCCCGCATAACGACATATGCCACGACGGATACCCGGACATAACCTTTCGCCCATTCGACTTAACACGAGGTCCTACCCTATGGAGTATGTACCTCCCGGCACCGTGGCAGCTCACCTCCTCTAGAGCGTGGCTCCACCGCCAAGCCAGGAGACCCATAGTGTCTTCCGGACGGGTCAGCCCCGAAGGCCTCCCGTTATACTATTGTCCCAACCATGACAACCCGGACTCGGGGGTAACCTTACCCTTATATAGTTGTGCGGTGCCTCATGCTAAGAAGAACAAACGTCAAGTTAAGCCCCGTGCCCACGTTGGAGTAGCTATGGTTGCGCTGTTTAGTTGTTCTGGGCGAATACAAAGAACCATGTGTCGTTTTTCTCAAAAACCCAAGTCACACACACTTTCCTCTTTCCCACCATCTTTGTCAAGATCCTTTCCTTTCATAAACCATACTCTTGGGTAAGATTGCCTCACCCAAGGTTTTCATAAACATTTACAACAAGGTAAACCTTGAGGGGTTCCCAATCTAAAGTTTCATGAGTTGAACTAATACAACACTATGGCCGAGATGAGGGTCATCACGCCATTGAGGGTATGAAGAAGAGGTATTGGAGTGGATCATACTTGCTTGAGCTAAGCATGTATTATGACAACACAAGAGGAAAATATACTTTCAGATTTGTGGTGCTATCTAACCCAATCAATAGATAGGGATGAGAATTGACCAACACCAACACCATTAAGGGAAAACAGGCATACTCATCACAATTTGAGAATACACCAAAAACATGGTATTGATACATCTACACTAGAAGGGGGTGTAGTATGAATCTTGTCCCGAGGTGGAACATATTCAAGCTAAATATAGAAAGCAAGTTGGATAGCAATGGCCATGATACCATACACCCAACCGATTACCAAGACCTTGACAAGATAAAACTACTAGAGGTACCATGCTTGCATCCAAGCATAGATGACAACGATATGGAGATCATCACACATAGAACCAAGATGCTATTGATAGCACAAGATGACATCCAAAGAGACATCATATCAGAGATCAAAAGATGGCTTGCCTTGGTTGGCTTATTTGTCCCTGGACTTCTTCAACTCCATCAATATAAGAATACCAACAATATAAATAAAATCCTCATCTGAACCACTTCTTCTTCTTCTCCGGAATTGTTCGCATCTATCGCCGGAAAATATAAAAGGAACACAATCAACACAATGCACCAATCATAACAAGCATGCAACAATCAACAATCAAAAGCTAACCACTCTACTAAGGGCTAACATGCCAAGGACTTATAGATAAAACAACTTTAATAGTTTTATTTTAGAAAACCCAATTTATTCACCTAATAAAGGCACGAGAGCCTCACAAATGAGCAATTGCCTCTTTGGGTATCACCATGGCATAAATTAATTATCCCCTGGTATATAACACCATGAAGAAGACAAGTGCAAAGGTTAGGTATCAAAAGCATTCATATTTCATTTTTTTTAAACATTTTTTTTTGAAAAGTAGGAAATCATTTTCCTAGTTTATTTGGCTAATAGTCACTATACAAAAATAGGGGGTAAACTATATGCTACACTCTTTTGAAAACTTAAGAAAAACAATAGGACTAAGGTTAAGTTGCAGAGGTTTTGTTTTTCAAGAATAAAATATAGGTTGACCATTTTTAAATAAAAAGAGTTGGTTAAAGATTTTAAATAAACAAAAGTTTTGGTACAACATTTCATGCGATACACACATTAGCACAAACAGTAACAAATATGCATGAACAGAGAATAAAAATATATTTCCTAGATGGACAGTACTAAAACAAGACTAACCCAATTAGATTCATACAAAAACATTAATTTTTAAATTTTAGGAATTAGAAATACTAAACAATAACCAGAGATCATGTTTAATACCTTAAAAATCGTACAAAAATCCTAAAAATATGGGGCCAGTGGCATTGGAAAGATAATGAAATTTCTGATCTAATGCAATTGGTTTCATTCGATTTGGGATTGTATAACTCGAGTTATTTGCACTTGAAAACCTCTGGTTTTAATACAAATTAACAGGAATTCAAATTTGAAAAGGGGCGGGAAAAACTGGGCCGAGCGAGTGTGGAGTTTTGGGCCGGCCCAGGAGGATCTCTGGGTGGAGGTAGGAGAAAAAAAAAACAAAGAAGGAAAAGAAAAGGAGAGAGGGGCCCGTGTGGGCTGTGCCGCATGGCCCATGAGGCTAAGTGTCCATGCAGCTAAACGATCGGGAGGAGGTCGTCGTTCTCCTCACGCGCAGCGGACGCGAGAAGAAGAAAAGAGAGGGGCGGCCGGGGTTACCTGCGGGCAGTGGAGGGCGCCGGCGGAGGCCGGGCAGGGACGCTGGCGGGTCGAGCGGACGTAGGGCGCGCGTCCGTGGGCTCCTCCTCCTGCAGCAGCCTTGCCCCGAGGGTCTTCCTCCGCGGATGGCCCGGACGGACGGCGACGGGGCGCTCACCGGTGACCCTGGGCAGTGGGAAAGGGCGCGTTAGGGCGGGGCGGATGATGGTGAGCAGGACGGTGCAGAGAGAGAGGGAAGAGGACGTCGAGGGAGAGCCATATCTGCCCTTCATCCTTGCAGCGAACTCGGCCGGCCGGAGCTTCTTCCCGACGAGCTGCGGCCAGGGAGGCATCGTAGCGTTCTCGGTGGGTGGCGGAAGCGTGGGTGTGGTGGAGTAGAAGTGGTGGGAGTGAGCGGAGAGGGCTGGGGCGGACGACCCTTTTATAGCCGGATGGGGGGAGCGGGGGTGGTGACCGTGGCCAACGGGAGGCGAGGCGTGCGGTGGCAGTGGCCAATGGAGGCACTTGTGGTGACGTTGGGGCGGTGCTGGGTGATGACGTGAGGGCATACATCAGCTGAAGGCGTGGGAGAGAGAGGGGTTCGAGCGGGAGGGATTTTCTGGCAGGAGGGTGTGCCGTTTCTCATGTTTGCTAGGTTTTGGGCTCGGCCCTGGCTGGGCCACGGCCTGCAGGGCTAAGGTCTGGCGTCGAGGGGAAGGGGAAGGGAGTCCAGGGTGTTGTCTCTGGTGGGCTAGGGTCGGGCCAAGAGGGGAGGGGTGCATAAATGTGGAGCTCCATTTGTTTCATGGTTCGGCCATGCAAATGGAAAGAGGAAGAGAGCTTTAGCTAGGGTTTGGAATACAAAGGAACAAAGAGAGAGGTGAATGGTGAGATCCAAATTGAATTTTAAAGAAAGGTCCAAAGTGTAGATGAGAGGAGTAGTGGGATTATTTGGAAGTATTTGAACAAGTCAAGATGGCTAGCAAAAGCTCATGGTTCACCACATAGATATTTTTGGTCAAACAAGAAGAAGGGTAGAGTCATTAAGAAAATCTATGTGATGGTGAAAAGGAATGAAAAAGGCATAGGTAAAGATGATAGAGAATAGATGTGGTTGATGAACACAAGAAAATTTTGAATTTAAAAAGGGAGGGGTCTTCACTACTATGAGAGTTGATCCAATTTTTGATAAGGTTCAAAATGATCTTACCTCAGAGAGAATTTAAAATAGCCATGAAGATATTTTGAATAAAAAGGGACTATAACACAATAAAGCTAAGTGGAACTTTCTCAAAAATTATTTGCTAAAGCAAAGTGCAAGAAAAGGCATGTATACCAATAACATGCATTTAGGTGAAAATAAAACAAAACAGAGAATAATTATATATAAAATATTTTTGGGTGGAAATAAGGTGATCTAAAATTCCACTCTCATTCCCTATTTTATTTGAGAAAATTATTTGAAAAGATTTGATAAAACTAGAAGTAGCTTTGGGATTAAACTTAGAGAAGAAAAAGCAATATGGTTTTGAGAATGAAAACTAATCTAGAGAGGAGTGATCTCAATGTCAGATGATTTTTACACAATGTAGCTATCATCTCCACACTTGGTTTTGTGAAGAATAAAGAAAAACAAGAGGTAAAAGAGGAACAAGTGATCTAGAGCTAAAATAGTGGATAGGATATAAGACCAAGTGAATATAAGAATTTCAAGAGTAGAATGGGACATGCAAAACGTGGAAGTTGTAGAGGATGTCGCAAAGATGAGATCCAGGTGTTGAGGTGACCAATAACAGTTGTGGGTGCTTAAGAATCAACTGCCAAAGTTTGATCATTTAAAGCTCGCCAAAGCATGATTGTTGACTTGGCTTCAAGACCATCAAGGACAAGTGGGTAAGAGAGTGATTTGGTTCAAGGCAAAGACATGATTGTGAAGTGCTAATGACAAGGTAAGTCTAGGGCTAGGTGCATTGCCTTGGATGGCAAGGGGTGGCTTAATCCAGAGGCTCCAAAATGGAACCTCGAAACAGATTTAGGACTAAGCCAAAATTTGTGATGGTTGAGGGTTTTTTTGACTAGGGTAAGATAGAAGGATGTAGTAAGAAGGAAAACAATTTTTCCTAAACCACACATGTGTTGAATTAGGTGAGTTGCTTGTTTTACCACTAGAGATGTTGTTCTTTGAGGTAGCTCAAGACAAAACTCAACAAGCAGAACAAGACAATTCATCTACCAAAAGATCAAAACAATTCAGTAACAAACCGATCAAGGCAATTCATCTTTATTAGTTTGCAGAAAAAGTTTTTGTTCCCCCTAATGTTTGCACTCAGGACAACTAAACAAGGTTGCAAAAGTTGGGGTGTGACATCGGTGGTGTCGAGATTGTGCGTTTAAGATCCTCAAAGGCTCTATCTGCCTCGTCATTCCACTGGAACTTCTCTCCTTGTTTGATTAAGGCGTAAAACGGTAATGCCTTTTCTCCCAACCTGGCGACGAATCTACTTAAAGCTGCGACTCGCCCAGTTAGCTGCTATATTTCTTTCAACTTTGTTGGCTTCCTCATTGTTACGATAGCTTGGATTTTTTCGGGGTTTGCTTCACTCCCTCTTGCTGAAACTAAGAACCCGAGAAGTTCTCCTGCAGGGACGCCGAAAGAACACTTCGTCGGGTTTAGCTTGAGCATAACTTATCGAGATTGTCGAAAGTTTCCTTCAAGTCCTCGATTAGCGTGTCCCCCTTTTTTGATGTTATGACGATGTCGTTGATGTACACTTGTACGTTTTTCCCGATCTGTGTTGCTAAGCACTTCTGCATCATCCGCTGATATGTTGCTCCCGCATTTTTCAAACCAAAGGGCATTGTTCTATAACAAAACACGCCGTAAGGTGTAATGAACGCTGTTTTGACCTCGTCCTCTTCTTTCAATCTGATCTGGTTGTAACCAGAGTATGCATCCAGGAAGGAAAGACGTTCACATCCTGCCGTGGAGTCAATAATTTGATCGATCCTTGGGAGGTGAAAGTGATCCTTTGGACAGTGTTTGTTGAGACACGTAAAGTCGACACACATGCGAAGGACTTTAGTGTTTTTCTTCGGGAGCAGCACTGGGTTTGCTACCCATGTGGCCTCTGTATGCAGCTCCTTAATGAAACCAGCTTCTCTTAGTCGATCAATTTCTGACAGCATAGCTTTGCGGTTTGGCTCCGAAAAACGCCTCAGAGGTTGCTTGATTGGTCTCGCGATTGGATCCAAGTTTAGGTGGTGCTCGGCAAGTTCCCTGTGTACTCCTGGCATGTCAGCTGGACACCATGCGAAGATTTTCCAGTGCTCACGGAGGAACTCGGCGAGCGCGCTTTCCTATGCGAGGTCCATGTCTGTCACGATGGACGTCGTTTTCTTCGGATCTGTCGGGTGAATCTGCACCTCCTTAGAATCTTTTGTCATGTTAAAGGTTGGTTCTCTGAGAGGCCTTCCTACATCTGGCAACACATCATAATCAGTTGTAAGCCTTGACGCCATATACTCTGCTTGCATCCCGAAAGTTTCGACGAGTCGATGAAAATCCTTGTCGCATTTATCGGCTAACGCGAAACTGCCTTTGACTGTGATTGGTCCCTTAGGTTCAGGTAACCTCCATAGCAGATACGTGTAATGTGGTACCGCCATAAACCTGGCATATGCTGGTCGTCCCAACAAAGCGTGGTATTGCGACGGGAAATCCACAACTTCGAATTCCAACCTTTCTATCCTGTAGTTTTTTCGGGTCCCAAACTGAACGTCGAGATTGATCCTTCCCAACGGATAACTCGGCTTCTCTGGTGTGATTCCATGGAAACGCGTGTCGGTTGGTTTTAGATTTGCCAGAGATATATTCATCTTCCTTAGTGTATCTGCATACATAAGGTTTAGACTGCTGCCTCCATCTATGAAAACTCGAGATACGTCGAATCGTGCGATCACCGCTGGTAAGATAAGTGCTGACTGCCCTGGTCGAGGAACTTGCTGCGGGTGATCCGCAATTGTGAAGCCAATGTCCTGTCCCGACCAATTTAGGTACTCTATCGTTGGTGGAGGCATCTTCTCTGCCATGAACACCTATCGTGAGATTACCTTCTAAGCCCTATTAGATGGCCTAGCTTTCTGAATCATCGAGACCGCGCCATTGGAATTAGGATCAACATATGGAGGTGGGTGTGGTTCTTACGCTATTCTGAGCTGGTGTCGATTTTCGTCTGTGATTGCGGGAGGAGGTGGTAAGTGGATCTCACTCCTGGGTCCCTGGGGGTTTCTATTTGCTGCTTGTGCATTGGCTATCCCTGCAACTCGCAGCATTGCTTGAAAATTGCGACAGTCCTTCTGCAGGTGTCCTGACTGCCTTCTCCCATTGTTGTCGAGATAAAAATGCATCTGGCATGGCCCATTCATCATATCTTCGGGAGTTACAAAAGGTCTCTGAAACCTTGATCCGCTATTTTGCCTGTTATTCTGAGAGTCATCTCTATTGTCGCCTCGCTGCTCGTTACTTCTTTGATATTCGTCTCTATTGTTTCCTCCATTGTTTCCCCTAAACCCAGCCGATATTTGGCCAGGAGCATCGTAACTCGAGAATTGTCGAGGAAATCGTCTTCTATTTTGAAAGTTTCGACTACGGTCCTCCTCTGGTGACCTGTGTCGCTTATTGTGAACAGCATCTTCTCCATCTGCCCATCTGTTTGCTATCTCCATCAATGCTGACACTGTCCTTGGGTTAGTTCTTCCCAAATCTTCGACAAAGTCTCCTCGCCGAATTCCTGCCACAAACGCATCTATTGCTCTCTCGTCGGATATGTTTTCTGCCGAGTTTTTAATGATGTTCCACCTTTGGATGTACTTTCTCATTGATTCATCATGCTTTTGTCGAGACGCTCTCAACTCTTCTAATGATGCGGGTTTTTTGCAAGTGGATCGAAAGTTCTTGACGAACACCTCCTCGAAACTATCCCAGCTGTCGATGGATCCTGCTGGAAGCTTCTTTATCCACGATCTTGCTGCTCCACTCAGATGTACTTGGATGCTTTGCATGGCTGTTGCTCTGGTTCCTCCTATCAGCTTCACCGTCTCGAGATAATCAACTAGCCAATCCTCTGGATCTTGCAGGCCATCGAATTTTTTGAAGTTATCGGGTAATTTAAACCCTGAAGGAACTCGAGTTTTTCGGACCCTCCTTGTAAAGCATGGCAACCCACACATATCCTCGTCATCTAACTCTGGGGAGTGTCGATGGTCCCTTCTATTTTGTCGTGCTCTGTCCACTCGTGCTTGCGCTGCTGTGTCTCGTGCTCCACTTGTTCTCTCGGGACCTGGTACTGCTGTAGCGGGTCGTGGACTATTTTGCCTTGCTGCACCTTCGGGAGGCGTTGTTACAAACGCCGTTCCCATGGCCCCGACTCCTGCCATAGCCATATTGTACAATGCTTCTCGTAGATCTCCGGGAGGTGGTTTGGATGCAAGGATGAATGCTTGCATCGCCATGTACCCAGCTTCTGGTGTCTTAGGAATAATGTTCCCTCTCGTGTCGATTGACATAAAAGATATGTCGAGGTTTTGAACTAGATTTTCTCTTTCTGCTTCAGGTATATTTTGCAGGCGAGATCTTGCTCTCCTTCGAGCTTCCCTGTGACTATCTCCCGAAGTTCCTGAATGTCGACTTAGCTCCGCTCTTCGCCTGCTTGACGCGATGCTCGCTTCCTCGCCTCCTATCCAGCTCGATTTTCTGTTTCTCGAGCTCCCTCCTGGTGCGTGCGAGTCTATATTGATACGCTTGTAGCTCCTCAGGTGTCGCCGTAATGGTCATTGGTTCTGTACCATCAATAGCTCTTGCAACTCGATCCCACACTGCCTGCGGAAATTGCACCATCTCTCGTGTTCCTGGTCCGTTATATTTTGTCCCTAAACCTCGCGTGAGATCTGCGGGATCGACATACGGATTTCCCGCATCGTCGAAAGCCTCTGACGTCGCTGGTTCTGTCCGGCTTGGTTCTCCAATTGCGTAAACCTGATGATATTTTGGATTTTGAATTTTGTCGAGTTTGGTGACACCATCATAGAGATTGGTGAAGACCTTCCCAACAGTGATGGATTTGTCGATGAAGTTGAAGCTGTCGGTGTCGCTCGAGTCATTGCTTATATAGGAGTCCGCACGTCGAGGGTGCTCCTCGGCAATGCCCTCCGATTGGGGCTTAGGGTTGATGGAATCCTGCAAGCTGACACGAGACATCGGTTCACAGACAAGCGGGGAGAGCGATTTACCCAGGTTCGGGGCCCTCGATGAGGTAAAACCCTTACGTCCTGCCTGTCTGTTCTTGATTATGATGATAATGGGTTACAATGGGGTGCCGAATAGTTCGGCTGAGATCTCGTCGAGATGGCTAAGCGCTAAGGTGACCTAGCTTTAAGCTTCTGTTGGCTAAGATTGCTAAGATTGATTGTGTCCCTCGACAGCCCCTCTCCTGGCCTTTATATAGGAGGCCAGATCTCAAGAGGCTTAATCGGGTACGACTAGGTTTACAGTAGATCTATCTCTAGACTTTCCTTGTTCGGCTCCTTCCGCGTCTTGTACTTCAAGGAATCTTCCGTTGCACCGCCCTAGTGGCCCATCTTGCCGTCGAGTGCCTTCATGGGCCTCCAACTAGGGAATACCGGATAGGGCAACATTGGTTACCCGAAGGGTAATGCCCACGTCAGTAGCCCCCGAGTGTCTAGCCGAAGGTAGTTTGGGTAGAGACTAAAGCATGCCTCCACCAATGTTCTTCTCCTTGACCGTTCTTGTTCTTCTTGAATCTGCATCATCTTCTTCTGTCGGGTGCGCGTCAGCGCTCCCGATGGGAGTAGCCCCGAGTCTAGGTACGGATGCTTGCAATCCGTGCGTAGACTCAAGTTGTACCACTCGAACATTTTGCTCTGCTGAAGTTTTTCCGCGAGTCTTCGTGGGTCAACTGATATACTTTCCTCATGCAAGGGATAATGAGTAACGTGCCCAACTTTTGCTGGTTAACTGCCGATGGCAAAACAACGTTACCCTACACAGAATCAAGTCCCCGGGCATGATTCTGGAGTGCCAAAAAATTCTATCGGGTGCACGCCCAGCACTCCCGATGGGAGTAGCCCCCGAGTCTGGGCACGGGTGCTTGCAACCGGGTGCGGACTCGAGTCGAACAATTAACTCTTCCTTCAAAACCTTTTTCCTTCGAATCTTCATTCTGTCGGGTGCGCATCCAGCGCTCCAGATGGGAGTAGCCCCCGAGTCTAGGTGCGGAGGCTGGCAATCCGTGCGTAGACTCAAGTTAACCATCCGAACTTTTTCATTCCTTCGAATGCTTTGAGCATTTCTCATGACGTCATTGATGACGCTTTACTAATATCTTGATTTTGACTGACAGGACGTAACCTGCTGGGCCTATTCTTTCTTTGTCTGGCCCTCCTTGCACAGTTACCAAGGCGTCTCCTCGATTTCTGCAATCTTTAATAGAAAAGATCCACTTGAATGAACCGGTAGCAACGAAACGTGCCCACACAGTTCTCAAGTTCTCCTTAAAATCTTCAAAGGGCGAAAAATCCCTGATTCTCTTCCATATTTTCCGTGGCATCTTCTCGTTCTCCTCCTTCTTCCTTCCTTCGCTATTGCTGCACCGCCACCACTGCTTTTCCGATCTTCCCCAGATCTCACAATGGTGAAGAAGAAGGACCTTACTGCCACCGCCAGTTCTACTAGCGGAGGCGCCGCCGCCAAATCTTCCTCGAATCTTCCGAAGGGGAGCACCCCGAACGCTCCTCCCCCAGCTCCGGCGCCGCCAAGTTCGGTAGCCAAGCCCGGAGATTGGATAGCATCAACCGTCACCAAGCGTGACGAAAAAAGATCCCGAAGCCTGGGATTAATCTCCTCCGACGAGGGGAATGTGATCTTTCCAGGTGTGATTTCTCGGCCTAATCCCCCTGTTGGCTTTACCGTGATGTTCTTATCATTCCTATATCGGGGTCTTTCGCTCCCCGCTCATGAATTCCTCCTCCATCTCTTGCGAACTTACGAGATCCAATTATGGCAACTCACTCCCAACTCAATCCTTCACGTTGCTGTGTTCATCACCCTTTGCGAGGCATTTCTGGGCATCAAACCTCACTTTGGGCTGTGGAAAAAGATCTTCTATGTAAAGAGATACAGCAGTAGTAATGGATCCTTTGTCACTGGAGGAGTGGGGTTTGTAGCTCGTTCGGAGGTTAATTACTTCAATTTCCCAATGAGAGAATCTGTGCAAGGGTGGAGACTGAAATGGTTTTACGTCAAGGATTCCCTGTCACCCGAATCCCAGCTCCCTTGCTTTGCCGACGTTTTCGAAGCCAAACCCAAGAATTCTTGGAAGAACATTCTCTCACCCGACGAAAGAGTAGCAGCCGATGAATTATTTACCAAATTTCTTCGAATCAAAGAGGCCGACGGCCAAACTATGGTCGGCACAGAGGTGGCAGCGGTATTCCTGAAACGTCGAGTCCAACCAGTCATGGCCAGAGTTCGCCCGATGTGGTTGTACTCGGGTCCAAAGGATGAAACCAGGATTAATGCTGCCGAACTATCGGAAAAGGAGTTGCTTGACGAAGTCCGTCGCCTTACTTCCTTTAGCTAGGAAGACTCGATCCCATTGATATCTTCTTACACTCCTCTCGATGTTGATCATCCGCCACCAGAGGTATCTTTCTTTTTGATGTTCTCACTATGCTATTTCCACTTAGCTAATATGATTGCTATTATTCTTATTTGATCTTCTTTTCGACAGGTCCCCATAGCCTCTGGAAACTTGCATGATTCGCCAAATGATACTTCTGAGGGAAGAGGCTCCTCAGTTCCTGTTGATTTTCCCACTGTCGAGCACGCAAGCCTAGAGAGTGAACACGATGATCCGATAGATTCCGAAACTGTTCACACCGATCTTCCCCCTTCAGCCGACGATGCTTGCGACACAGAGGGATCAGTGCGTAATGATGACGCTGATCGTGATGCCTTTGTTAATGCAGCTGTGTAGGCGACCAGGGCTTCGCCTGCGAAGAGATCAACCGGCGGCTTTGCCGATGAAGACGATCTCTTCGATATGTAAGCACCTTCTTTCCCGATGTCATAGCTTGTCCCTTTACTTCTCGCATTCTTTTCATAACTCATGTCGATGATTTCCTTTTTGTAGTGAAGAAGGTTTCACTGAGCCTCCGTCTAAGAAGGCCAAATCTGGCGCTGCTCCGCCGGTTGCTGCGGCTTCCGAAGCTTCGGCTCCTAAGGCAGCCCCCGCGGCCCAGGCATCGACTGCTTCTTCCCTTTCCAAGGGGAAAGATGTTCCTGCTATTACCACGACTCCTCCTTCTGTAAGTCCCTTTTGAATACAACGCAAATTGTTTGAAATGTGCCTTGTCTAACGATTCTTTGTAAAACGTGTTATTTCCTCTTTGGAGGCCTTCGCTTCCTAGTTTACTTCTCTGGAGGCAGACAAGGCTCGACTGCAGAAGGAAGTTGAATCCTCTTCCTCGAAGCTCGACGGCGCAGTCAAGATAGCTGCCAAGGCTCACCAAGAAATCGACTCCCTGAAGGAGGAACTGAGCAAGCTGAAAGAAAAGCTGAAGGAGGAGGAGGCGTCAAGGCTGGCTGCCGAAGCTTAGGCAGCCGAAAAGGATGAACTCCTTCGCCAATCTTCGCTAGCTTTGCTTGGTAATCCTTTCTACACTTTTCTGTCGATTATCATACTTTATGAATTCGGTCTTCTGTTAATGATCTTTTTCCTTCCTTTCTCATGCAGAAGCCGCCAACATCCCTGCCGCTGCTTTGGACAAAGTTCCAAACAATTCACCAGCAAATGGTGTGTCGATGGCTCTTGCCTCCCACCAGCTTACGCGGGAGCTTCTTGAAAAGGGAAAAGATGCCCTGGCGCGGATGCACTTTATGATTTTCCCCAAGATCAAGCAGGACAGAACCCTGGGGCAGCTGATTGAAGCCTTCGCGGTTGACACCAAGGAGGTTATCGAGGTATTCAAGCGTACTTCGCGCACCTATGGTGCCCTCCTTGGCTTCCAGCTTATGATGGGTTACGGCTTTAAGGGTGACATCGAAGAAATGACTAAGGAGCTGCCAAAAGAGCAAGACGGGCAATTTGTTGACTTAAGCGCCTTTAAATCGTCTGCCCTTACTTGTGCTCGCCAGCTCCTTGAATTAGTTTCATCAAGGAAGTCATCGGCTGGACCCAGTTTATCGACACAGACCCAAGCCCCTTGATTTTTGTAATCTTCGAGATGATGTGAAACATTGTTCTGTTGCAAAACTTGTGTTTGTAATAAACTCCGTGCTGGCAATGTTGCTAGTACACCTTTTGTTCCGATATTTTTACTTGCACTTCTCCCGATGGGAGTTACTTCGGATGCTCAGTTTGACCATATCTGTCGTTCCTTTTAACACTGTTTCCTGCAGGTTTTCCCAGTGCCCTCATTTGTTGACGATTCTTCGGGCGCTCTTCCTAAAGGTGATCGAATCCAGCGTATGAAGGATCGGATCACTCAGATGGAAAAGGACCTGCGCAGCACTTATGCCTTAGCTGATATTGTCAGTAAGAAGAGCGAGATTGCAGCCGAAGTGGAGCGGTATGCTCTTACTGAGCTACATAAAGCTACCGAGAGTTTGAAATGTAAGCTTCTTGATTCCTACGCCCTTTTGTCGACAACGCCTTGTCTGATCCCTATTAATTTCTTTGCCAGGCATAGCGCTGAACCGTGCGGAAGAGAACAAACGGATTCACGAGCGTGTGCGTGCTTTAACCCAGCTGTCCTCAGCCGAAGAGATTTTCTGGCGGGAACACTCGAAGGCTTCGGCTGTCGCAAAATTTCAGGATCGGGTTCAGCAAGTCCACCACTTCTTTGACAAGTGCTACAAAGCTATGAGGGTGGTTTGGAAGACGATGTTCCCTTTAAACGCAGTTCCCCCTACGCTGCTGACTTTGATGTCTGAGTTTGGGAATGCCAAGAAGATTCAAGACTTGGTACGAGCTCAGGTTTTCGCAAGGGCCAGGTTGACGCTTGCCCTTGTGCTTGCACGTTACCCCTCAGCGGATCTGCTTGCTATCGCCAACGCTGTTGGTGACTTCGATACTTTGTATCCGGAGGTATTGCTTCCTGCCAATATAACTGTCGACAAGCTTGAAGAGCATTCGAAGGTACCTGAGGAAAGAGAAACTCCACAAGGGTGATTTCGTGGATTAGGGTTGTTTTTTTAAATAGGTTATTTTGACTACTTCATCCAAGTGTTTTGCATTGTTGAGCCGAGGATTTTTTTATTCGGTAGATACATGTATATGTACTTTAACCGTATTGATGCCGTTGGCAATTTTTTAGGGAGCAAATCTTAATTGTCCGCTTAAGAATTTTTCGTATTCGTTGGTCAGCGAACGTTTGAGTGATCAGCTTGTGTTGCAGGTCTTGCTAAACCCGTTGTATGTGCAACTTTGCTTTCAACCGATGTATGTTGCGACAGTCACTCCCGAATATTTCGGGTGTAGTGGTTCTGCCGATGATCCCGTTGTTCATTGATATTTCCATAAGTAAAATATCGAACGTGGGTTGTGTTTATATGTATTTCCAAACTCTTGCTATTTACGGCACTCGTAGAGGCATATATAGCTGAGGGAAGGATTAACATCCTTTTTTGCTTTGTATCTTTTAGCACTCCTAGAGGATTTTCTTTTGACGCACGTTCTTCTGCCGCGTACTGGTGATGCGGCTTAGACGTTTTGAAGTACTGCAATGCTTAACAAAGGATCGAAACTTAGGTTCTCATTTATAAGGTAAGCACGAGACTAGAGGGTGAAAAAGGAAGGCCCTGTTTATATAAAGGGAAAAAATTAACGCTAATAAATTGCTTAAGCAAGGAAGGGGTTCTTCTCATCTTCTTGCTTTTTCACCATGTTAGTGGTTGCTGCGGCGTTGTTGACTTCACCAGGGGTCTGGGCAATGATTGCCAGCGTCTTTCTGTCTCCTGTGCCTTCTATGCCATCAGCTGCCGAAACTTTTGGTGCCGAGGCTTTCGCTGCCGAAGCTTCTGCTGCCGAAGCTTCAAGAGCAAGGTCGGCTGGCTTCTTTTTGGTTTCCCTGACATGTTTTTCCTCCTTGATTTCACGTATCGACACCTTGGGCAGAGGGTCGACAATTTCTCGTTGTGGCCCACACTTCGCAGCAATCCTTTGAAAGTCGCGATCACAATTGTCCGAGCGTGAAAAATTTGCATAGACTGTGATGTTTGTCCCGTTGTTCCCAGACATTTTCAGCTTGAGGTATGCATAGTGCGGCACAGCCATGAACTTGGCATAAGCTGGTCTCCCGAGTATAGCGTGATACTGTGACTCCCAGTTCACTACTTCAAACTCGATCTTCTCCTTCCTGAAATTGTCGGTTTTGCCAAAGATGACGTTCAGGTAAACTTTGCCAAGAGAGTAGCCCGGTGCAGTTGGAAGAATCCCATGAAAGCAAGTGTCTGTTTCTTCCAGCATCTTCATGGTGATCCCCATACTTTTGATTGTGTCAACGAATATCAGGTTTAATCCGCTTCCACCATCCATGAAAACTTTGCTCATCTTGAACCCCCTGATTTGTGCCTCAACTACTAAGGCAGCGTGTCCCGGTTTTGGTATGGTCATCGGGTGATCTGCTCGACTGAACGTAATGTTCTGAGAGGACCACTCGACATACTCTAGGGATGTTCGCCATGATGCTTTCTGCCAGGTTAATCTCTCGGGTGAGCTTCTTCATCTCTCTTCTCGAGACACCTGTCCTATGGATCATGCTCATCTGCCCCCGTGGTGGTGGAAACGCCTCGTTGGGTTGATGAGGTTGAGCCTGCTGGACTTGATGCTGTGGTGGAGGTGGTGGTGGTGGCAGCGGTTGCTGCCCTCCCTGCTGGATGAGTTTGTGCATGTCAATGAACTGCCGACAGTCCCTGAGTAAGTGGCTTGACTTTATTTTGCCGTCCTTAGAATCGGTGTACGAGTGCAAGTAACAGGGAGCGTTGATCTGCTCAGCATAGGGCAGTTCGGGAGTCCTCTGCTGCCGTGGTTTATAATTGCCACGGTTCCCAGAGTTGTTCCGATTGCCGTCCTGTTGATCGTCTCTTCTATCATCATATCGATCATCCTGCCGATCAGAGTACCCTGCAGCTACCAGGTTGTTGTCATCGTAGTTGCGGTTCTTCCTTCTCTTGTGAAGATCCCTTCGGCCACCCGAGTCGTGCTTCGGGTGGTCATCGTCTTCGTCGTCACTGCGCTGTCGTGGCCTTCGCACGTTGTCTTCACCATCAGCCCAGCTGTTGGCGATTTCCATTAACTTGGTTATGGTTTTAGGCTTTTTGCGTCCGAGTTCTTCTATGTAACTCTCGCGCCGGACGCCATCGCTGAAAGCGTCGATTGCTCTGTCGACAGATACATCTTCGGCAGCGTTTAGGAGTTTGGTGAATCTCCCGATGTATGAGCGCATCGACTCCTTCTGCTTCTGCTGGCAGTTCCGTAACTCTTCAATCCCGACGGGTCTCTTGTACGTTGCTTGGAAATTGGCAATGAAGGCGTCTACTAGGTCGTCCCATGATTTGATGGAACCTTTCGGCAACCCCCTTAGCCATGCTCGCGCTGAATCTTTGAGATAGAGCTGCAAGCACTGCATTGCTGCTATTTGGTTCCCCTTATGCAGAATCACAGTCTGCAGGTAGTCGTCTATCCAAGATCTTGGCTCTTGCTGCCATCGTACTTGGCAGCGTCGGTAGGCGTAGGCTTGAACTTCCTGGGCGGCATTGCCTCACGAATTTTGTGACTTAGACAGTCGGCTCCCCTGAGCTCGCCGTCGTACTCCTGATCCTCGTCTGAAGAATCACTGTCTTTCTCGTTCCTAGCGGCGCGTCGTCGCCTTGCTTTGTCGATCCTGCTCTGGGTGATTTCATCCCGAGCGTCTCTCGCATGATACTTTGAGCCACTACCCTGCAGCGTGGTCTTTTCCTTTTGTGGAACTAGATTATTTCCCAGTATCGCGAGACTTTCCAGGGCGCCTCGATGAGCTTGAGCCATGGACCCTTCAGGGCGCTGGTTAATGAGGTATGCAGCAAGGTTGGCAGTTGCTCCTGCAACGGTTTTTGGCCGTGGCATGCCTGCGGTGTCCGTAGTCATAAAGGACTTGGTTAGGTTCGACGTGATTTCTCTGGCGTCATCTTCCGAAAGCCTGGATAGCCTCGACCGGTGCTTGCCTGCCCCTTGAGTATTTCGAGAGGCGCTCGCCTGCGAGCCTCTTCGCCGTTCACTGGATCGATCTGCCGCAGATAGGCGTCTCTCGAGGGTGGCTTGTTCCTTCGACAGATGCTCCCGGTTTTTCTCTAGTATAGAGCGATAAGCATTGAGGGTTCCGACTGAGGCTCCTGCGGGGAGTGGTGTGTTGTTGAGTAGTGCTGCTCTGGCGGCTGCCCACTCTTCGTCCGCGATGGTGTAGTCGCTGTCGTGGTTGCTGGCGCTATTTTCGAAACTCGCCCGTCTACTGGAACGAGGAGTATGGTCTCCGTTTCCTCTGTGCCTTGTGTTTCCTGTGTTATTGGCGACATAAACCTGATGGTGTGCCATTCTTCGGGTGGTTCCTTGGACGATGCTGTCGATACTGTCTTCTCCCGATGAATACTGGGCATTGCAGATGAACGGCGTGTCGCTCGATCCCAACCCGTGCCTGGTGTCGCAGTTCAAGCAGTAGTACGAGGTTAACTCCGAAGATGTGGGATCGTCGGATCCTACTGACATGGAAGTCACAGAACGAGGAGTCGAGGGCGCGGGTGAACTCGTCGAGCCCGTCAGACCAGCCGAAAGGTCGAGTGATGATGACGCGCTTGGACTCGTCGATCTGGAAGTGGGCGATTCCAGCAGTCGAAGGATTCCTTCCGCGTTGACGTTGTAGTGGACGCTGCCAAAGGTCATCTCCATGTTTCCTTGTAGATCTGAGAAGTTTGAGCGGGAGGAATCGCTGTGCGGGGTGAACTCGTAGGAGCCGAACCGGATCGGGCTTCCCAGGTTCGGCGATGACGGTGCCGATGAAGTTGCTGATGAAGTTGCCGGTGTCATGATTGGATCTGCCGATGACCGATCTTGTGCCGACAGGCTTCCCACAGACGGCGCCAATTGTCGAGGGTGCTCCTCGGCAATGCCCTCCGATTGGGGCTTAGGGTTGATGGAATCCTGCAAGCTGACACGAGACATCGGTTCACAGACAAGTGGGGAGAGCGATTTACCCAGGTTCGGGGCCCTCGATGAGGTAAAACCCTTACGTCATGCCTGTTTGTTCTTGATTATGATGATAATGGGTTACAATGTGGTGCCGAATAGTTCGGCTGAGATCCCGTCGAGATGGCTAAGCGCTAAGGTGACCTAGCTTTAAGCTTCTGTTGGCTAAGATTGCTAAGATTGATTGTGTCCCTCGACAGCCCCTCTCCTGGCCTTTATATAGGAAGCCAGGTCTCAAGAGGCTTAATCGGGTATGACTAGGTTTACAGTAGATCTATCTCTAGACTTTCCTTGTTCGGCTCCTTCCACGTCTTGTACTTCAAGGAATCTTCCGTTGCACCGCCCTAGTGGCCCATCTTGCCGTCGAGTGCCTTCATGGGCCTCCAACTAGGGAATACCGGATAGGGCAACATTGGTTACCCGAAGGGTAATGCCCACGTCACCGCAGATGACTCGAAGGACATGTCTTGGTGCTGATGAAGCGTGGCGACGAAATCTCCTCGTCGCCTGACTCGATGGATGATGCTGAGCTTGAAAAATCAGGATCAACGGCCGATAATCCCGACGAGATCGGAACTTCGAGACGATATGCTCCTTCTTTCTCGACGCGGAAGTGGAACTTCCCGAACGTCATCTCCATGGGCTCCTCCAGATACACATATGCATCCAAACGGGAGGGCGGGTGAGGAACAAAATCGACTAGACCAGTTTCGATCTGTTTACCTCTGTCCAAAGAGTTGCTTGCAGTTGATGAAGTCGACGATCTTGAACGTGCCATCGAGATCAGCTCCTTGTCGCCTCTAGATCCCACAGACGGCGCCAATTGACAAGGTATTAACTTGTCAATGCCTACGAGTTGTAGACTAGGGTTTCGTTGAATGTAGAGGGAAAGTAGATCTCGAAGGTTTCAGCCGAAAAGTACTCGACGATAAGAAAACTAGGGTTTTTTTAGACAATGATTCGATCCTTTCTTTGTCCCTCGACTCCCCCTTATATAGGAGGCGGAGCCGAGGGATTCGTGATACACAAGTTTACAGAGTCCGGGAGGGTTTCTAACCTGTCCCGCAAGATTACAAATAATGCTTCCTATTACAACTCTAGCTTTCCTTAATAGTATCTTGGGCTTCCGAATCTTCTTGCTCTTCGGGTTATGGGCTTTCAATAAACCCCGGGTACCATCTTCGGCAGGCCCATTGGGGATGCCTATGTCAACAGGGCGGTACATTATACCACGGAGCTGTGTCCTTTTGAGGTGGTGTATGGTTTCAAACCCATTACTCCACTTGACTTGTTGCCTTTGCCCATACATGAGAGAGTTAATATGAAGGCATCCAAGAGGGCAGATTTTGTACGGAAGATACATGTGAATACTGAAGAGTTGATAGAGAAGAAAGGCAAGAGCAATACTGCACAGATGAACTAGAAACGCAAGAAAATATTGTTCAAGCCTGGTGACATGGTCTGGGTACATTTTCGCAAGGATTGGTTCCCGAAGCTACGGAAGTCCAAGTTGCTTCCTCGTGGTGCTGGTCCTTACAAAGTGCTTGCCAAGATCAATGATAATGCATACTCGATAGATCTTCCACTTGATGAGTTTGGTGTCAGTAATTCTTTCAATGTTGCTGATTTGACACCATATGACGGAGAAGACCTTGGAGCTTCGAGGTCGACACCTTTTGAAGGGGGAAGATGATGAGGACATCCCTACCTCGCTACTACCTCCATCATTACCAAATGAAGATGAACCTGCTGTGAAGCTCAAGTCCAATGAAGTTCGGATTGGACCTATTACAAGGGCTCGTGCGAAGCTACTTAAACAACAGGTGAACTTGTTCCTAAACGATACTTTGATTGATGAGAATTTTATACTGCCTAAGTCATGTTACTTATGTATCATCAGGTATGAAGAGGAGACGCACGAGGAGGAGAGGAGCAGCTGGACGTGAAGATGGACGTGGAGCTGGACATGGAGCTGGACATGAAGAAATCTCATGGACGCGCGAGGGAGGAGCGGGAGGCATGCGCGAGAGGAGAAGACAAAGTCCAGGCTGGCCCAGCACCCGGTCAGACCGGCCGCCACGCCGGCGCGCCCGGTCCCTGGCCCGGTCCGACCGGGCGGCACGCCGGATCCGGCCCGGCGCCAACCGGAAAATCAGCTGATGCCAACCGGGAGGGTTACTGCGCGACAATTCACCCGCCCGGTCAGCACCCGGTCCCTGGCCCGGTTTGAACCGGCCAGCCCGGTCCTAGGCCCGGTCGACCGCCCCCAGACCGGCCGTGTCCGAGTCTGTCTCGACCAGATCTATTCTGGGTCAGTTTTTTTCGTACTTTTTCGACCTGAGGTCGTCCTGAACCCCTATATAAGTGTCCTGGACGCCCCCAAAGTTGATTTAGACCACGTTTAAGATAAACCCTAGTTCTTAGTTGTTTGCTCTGCAAAACTATTGAATTCCCTACACCATATTGATTGATATTGTGTAGATCTGAAAGTCTTGTGTAATCTGTTGTTCCATTGGGAATTAGAAGATTGCAACTTACCGCTTCGTGGTCGGCGGCTACGTGCGCAAGTGTGTGGAGTTGCGAATATCTTGCAGGGTTGAGAGCTGTTGCATTGGCGACAGGGACCAATCGAGAGATCTCGTTGCGTCATACAAGTTATCATCCACTTCATCAAGTTACCTCCGCTGCAATCACCCCGTGATCATAATCACCACTATTACTTACTGAGAAGATCGGGCCACCCCTTATCATTTATAGTGAGTAGTTACATATATGTGGTATCATGTATGTTATATTTATTAGATTGTATACTCATCTTGTCTTGAGAAGTGTGATGTTATGGTAACATAGTTAGTTACCACCCCACTCTCTTTCTTCATAGATTGTCATGACATGTCATCAAAATGTTTTGGAGTGTGTGATGTTACTACCTATGTTACTTCCACTATGAGCAGTCTTATAGAAAAAAAAAGACATAAAAAAGACATAAGGCGAATTGAAAGCGCTACGAGAAACCCGTACTAGAGACCCACTTCTCTGGGAATGGGCGGTCCGGTACGATTTAGCAATGAAGAATAAACCCATATGCACCAAACTGCCAAAGGCGTGCCCATTTCGCTTCAGGTTGATCTGGCATCCATCAAGAAGTGGCCTTGAGACTGCTGGAAACGAAAGGCTCGCATGAAACTCCAGGCTTTTCTGTATAGCCTATTATCGAAAAAAGAGAGACTTTTAGAGGATTACTAGATGGACCTGGCGCGCTTTGCTGCGCCGTTTTCTGTTGATAGTCGTTGTTGAGATATATCATTTAATCACCATAACATTGCAAAAAATAGACAATCTAACAAACTTCTACAAAACTACATGTTTATGGAAAAATATTATAAACATCAGCGGAATTGGCTATTTAGACTGGATCCTCTAGAGAAATATACTGGCAAAATTTAAGAAATCTGAGCACACACATGAACATGCATAGAGTGAAGTGTAAACCAAAAGGAATTGTAGATTATTATTTAATCACCCAAAGTGATTTTATAATTTTAGCATAAGGGATTTCCTTACCAAGCGTGACCATATGTTGAAACAAATCTCTATTTGCTGGCCCGAGTTGTGTTCCGGCAGTATGCCAGCCTAGTGAACCATTTGGTACACAGGCGGACCACCTGATTGCCACGTGTGATGGCACCATCGTTTATTGGAACGGCGGCCTGGCGTCGCCCTCCTGTGCGATGTGCCAGGGGCGGTCTGTGCTCTTCCTTGTAGGAACCTCATGGTGGCCTCGCCTGAAGAATGGCCAGAATGACTTTACACAAACTCCATAAGCTAAAAATATTACAGGAAGAGCCACATTTTCAACTGCGGTTTCATATTTCAGATGAGAAGGCATTCGCCATCTATTATATATTCATATGCTCCCTGCTAAATTTAGAGCAGAAAAGGAGATGCATGTGAAGTCTGAAAATAAATAAATCTACAATAAACCGGTTTACTCTCAAGTAAACAAATCCTAAGAAACAGAGATGACAACATTTTCCTAGTGGTTTACATATTTCCCTTATTTTTATAAGAACAAGAGAGAACCAGCAACTCACCCAAGCACATGAAGAAGGCCTATGTTGCTGTTTAGTACTCCTTGTTATCCTTGGCACATGCAAATAATTAGCATTCAATCAAGATATCCATGATTTCAACATGGTTACACAATGAAACTATTGCCCAAATAAAAACCAACTACATACCAGGCTAGCATCTGAAAGTTCTTCTTGAAGTAACATACCAGCAAGATTGCTTCAACTTGTCCTCATTCCTTCTTCCTTGTAGCTGCCATCTGTAGAAGTAATTAGTAAGTACATCAATTTGACATAATTAATAAACACACTATAACATCAACAACAACATCAAAGATTTTTTCCCAAACAAGTTGGGGTAGGCTAATTAGTAACACACTACTCAGCAAAAAAAAGTCAAAACTTTGAACGGGGCACTTGAGAAACAAAACAACAAGTCCACAAACATTGCTCTCAAACCGACAAAATGTGTATATATATAGGAGTGCTCTCCTCTACTGACCAAGCACATCCATGTGGTATCTATCAATATTTCTAAACATCCACAAAAGATCTTTACACAAGTCAGTTAAGTGGTAATCATTTTTCTCCCAAGCAGAGAAGATCTCATAAAATATCTGAGCAATGCAGGGATTATCAACAGATGGGATCCACGATCCATGCAAGTGCCTCCATCAGAAACTTATCTCTGAAATACCTCAGACTGCATAATGACTGAACATATTCATAGAAACATAGGTAGCTAGAAGAAAACATATGGCAAAATCACATAACCACATGCAATTTTGTATTACCTGAACGATCAGATGCAAGATAAACAAGTCATTGTCAGAATTATTTTTGCTGAAAACATTATCACTTTGCTGATAGCTGCATGTGCCTGCCTTTTCCTCAAAAGCTTGTCCAAAAATTCTGTATGTAAGAGCAAGTATTTGGACAGTTGGATCATACCGTTCGGAAAATAGGTACATATTTGTTGTGGCGTTAGTAGAATCCTACCCGGTTACAATTAGTCTATAGAGTCCAGTTTGGTTAGTAGTCCAATAGATTTCTAAACAAATCATATGCTAAATAAGCAAGATATAAATGTAGCTAATTATACTTCCACCTGGTACCAGTCAATCAATATTTGCATGCTAAATTTGTATATCAAGCAATACATACAACCAAGTGTATGCATGTCAATCATTCTGATGTATATAAACTGGACATGAAAATATACAGGAGATGTGCCCTACCTACATCATTGTGCATGCCCTACTCTACCAGTTGATTTTAGCTGGGGCAGGCTGTTACCTTTTTGTTATCCATGTTTTGCGTAGCATGCTTGCCAGCGATACATTCCTGTCATGGGCAATTGATATTGTTGAACATACTCTGTTAGGCATTTATTCTGTTGTGCATGCCTCGCCCAAGATGCCAATCTCAAATGCTCAGCAAACATCATGGTTTGCTTGTTTGATCATCATCAGTCTGCAATCATGCACAAAGTTTTTCTGTTTCATGCTATTGTTATCTCTAAAGAGCTCTAAGCTCCCAGTGTTGGGAGCGTCTGTGAGCCTCCCGCAGGTCGCTATCGTCTGGCCTACTTGCAGGAAAGGTAGGATTTGGCTTCCGATCATGGCGGTGTGAGGTGTCGCTCTGTTGATCCTCCAGCACTGGTTTGCTAGCGCGTTGTAGGTCGGTTTGTTCAGGTCGGTTTGGTCGACGTCCGTGGAAGCCTCCAGTCAATCAGAAAAAGGAGGAGGAAAAACTAGAGGAGGATGAGGATTGAGGCAGCACTCTGGAGGCCAGGCGGACGGAGCCGCGACTAAACGGTCCGAGACACCGGCAAGTCCGTGGCACCGCGCCGGATCTATGCGGAGGCGTGCGCGTGCAATACCACGCTGGTGGCGGCCCTTCGGATCGATGCGGAGGTGGCTTTCCTGTCTGCCGTTGGAGACGAGATCGGGCGACGGCGGCGTGGTCTCACATCGGCGGTTCTCTTTTCTCACGCGCGCGACCCAGAGCGCCGCCTAGTGTTTCCGAAAAAGGGGCCCTCACCATGGACCCAAGGATCCGCCAGCTCGTGCTACCTTCGATTGCGGCCGAGGTAGACACGACGGCAGCCACCGCGTCGACCCCACCAAGAGTGGGTGCCTCAGAAGTCAGAAGGAAGACCAGCGCGTGCGGGAGGCAACGCGCTGCTGGGCATGGCGCGGGCTGAGGAGTCGACTAGCACAAGGTCACGGCCGTGTGCAGCGCCAGGCCTGCCTGGTCCTCGCTCTGCACGTTACTCGGCCGCCGCCGCCTGGTTGTCCCCCGCGAACTGACGTGCGCTAGGCCGACTGTGGACGGAAACGGGTGGGGCTTGATACTGCAGTAGTAGCGGCGGTCGAGGGGACGTAGTGCGTGGCCAGCAAGGAGGTGCTCGAGGTGCTCTACTGCCAGGTTTGATTCCGCTCTTGCTATTGTTTAAGTCCATCTCGCATTATCCATTTTTTGTCAGTAGCTTCTGTTAATGTTAATTAGGGACCTAGAGCTAACTAAAATTTGCTAGATTCATGTTACTTTGAGTAATGAAGTTCAGACCATTCTAAACTACAAGCCAAAATTATCTATTTGATTTGACTTATTTTGCGGAAATTCTAATATTATTTGAACTGAACATACACGTAAAATAGTACTCTGTATTTTCCTACCGAAGATTTATTAAATTTGGTGGCAATTACAGTAATGGTGCACAACAACCACCACTACCGGTGATCTTCATGTCTGGGGCTGCTTCGTTACTTGCATCCTGGATTCGACTTCTGATATCCAATAGAGGAAGACAAGGATTTCCCTTTGTATGAACACACATACCCAATCTATGGTGTTATGCCTAGGCAAAACATCCACAGGTTAATTCGACATGCTTGATGATGTGTGATATACTATCCCGCTGCAATGTTTTACTGATTTGCAATTTGATAGATGCATTTGATGGGTTATAGATTTGTGGTATGGTCGTTGTTTGGAATAATAAAGATCTATTAGCTTAGGAAGGGCAATATTTCTTTTGATATATAAGAACTTCACATGATTGGATCTAAGATAGTTGAGAAAATTTGTTGTACCTAACAGCTTCTTGAAAGGACTCCTAGATTGATCTCACTTCAAGACTGAAAGTTGTAATATCAATACATTGTTTTATTTCCTTCATATGGTTCTAAGTTTTTAGTATTTCTATTTACATACTGCTACCCTGTGTTAATACTAACTCTTGCAATAATATGCAGCTATGACATAGGTTCGTTTTTGTTATTTGAATCAAAATGACTGATGTAGTGTGAAATAATAATATCCTTTAATTGTTGGTAATTTGTATGTGATTAGGTTGCTTTTTAGTTGTACCTTATGTGGTACTATTTTAGATGAACACATATTTAATGTTTTCAAGTTTAGTAGTACAATGTATCTAAGGTATATTCTCTTTGATTTATATCAAAAGAAACTGAAGTGTGACCAACTATGCTAAAATATACTTTGGCCTTTTAGAGTTTCCAGTGATAGAAATCTTAGCCATTCTGCATTTGGTGCAATGACCTTTGTAGAAGTGCATCTTTTCTCTAAATCCATATTTTGGCCTTTTTAAAGGTCTATTGATTGCAGATGCTGCTATGCATTTTGGTACCAATCAACGATACTATTTCTACCTTCTGTTTCCAAGAACATTGGCATCCTAGAATAGTATCATTTCTTTAGGGAAGCTAATTAGTAAGTAACAATTGTGTGGTCCTCTTAAAAGCAGCCAATATTATTAAGTACTCTAGAATTGAAGCACATTTTTAGAGCATTAAGCTCCCTAATATTGAAGCCCTGTGCATACTTCCTTTTTAGTTTTCGCACATGAGATCGCATGGTGTCACGAAAAGGTTCTACGTGTCAAACTACATTCAGTTCCAATTTTACAGAGTCGGTTCGTTGGGGTTAGTGGGGTAAAAAAAAAGAACGTGTGAGATCCTTGTTTCAGAGGAAGTCGCTATATAGGTCGCCCGTGGCCAACCCATCAGTATGCTCCTATTCCTCTCTTCGGATTTAGTCCTTAAAATTGTAACCTTTGGTGCTGTGCTTTTCTGGTTGGGTGAGATGTGCAGTTTACAGTAATAAGTGAATTAAATTATTTGAAACAACATTTGAGTTTATTGCTTGCTCTGTTCAGGGTTGAAGACCACCTAACTGGAAAAGTTGTTTTTGTATATTCATATTGAAAACATGAGGCCATGCCATCCTAGGCTGAAGCTTAAAAGTAATCACGTCTTGGAAATTAATTGAGCTTTAATCTTAATCTATTTGGAAAATGAAGGATGGAAGGTATACTTGAGTTTTTTTCTAACCTAGATGCAGAGTTGCATTAAATTTTATAATTTGTGGCGAAGAGCTTGCAGAGATAAACTTAACCACATTCTTAATTAACATCATATCTCAAGAGTCTTGGTATGTCTGCTACTTTCAGTTCCTTAGATTCATTAATAGATCATGTACGCATATATCAATAGGAATCAACAACCAAAGATATGTTTAGAGACCATCGATGTCGAAAATATCTTTGTGACTGGTGGGAGTAGGTTATACAAATATTTGGTAGTCTAAATGAGCAGAATTATATGTTTGAGCTTCTTCATTTGTTAAGAAAGATCATATGCAAAACTTTTGTAGGGGTGTTCGTTTGAGACACATGAAGGCCAAAGTTTGCTTCTACCAAAATGCGGGGATGCTATTTTGCATTTATGGGTGATACGATCGCTTGTTTGTTCAGATGTTTAGTTCATTAATCCTACCTCAAATGGACATATTCATGTGCAATAATAGCTAAGTATATGTATGCAATTTGGTATCCTTCTAGCATCTTATATTTCTTTGGGGACACGCTAACGACTCTTGCTGATTTAAAACATTTTTTGTTTAGTCTAGGTGCCTTTTATAGTACGTGTTTGCAACTCAGCCTTTTGTAAGCAATACAATTTATTTTTTCTCGGCTAATGTAAATGATTCTTCTTCAATCCAGTTAACTAACAAAATACACGTGATTGATTGTGATTGTAGCATGAAGGATCAACTAATTTTTTATTCAATTATTTATAATTCCTGCTGCTTCTTATTTGTATCTTTTTAGGTCTTCAGTTGTTAAATAGGATAGGTTTGACATTACGTAATTACATTGTTCTATTTTGTAGGTATGGTCTTTACACCGAAAGAGCTCCACCAAAGAATTAACTCTAAGAGGATATTAGTGTATCTCTCCAGATTATTGCTGCCTATGAAAGAACACATTATTGTTGCTTATGATCATAGATTCTCTCAGCCAACTATTTCCAGATATAATTTCTGATGTTATATTTTGAACCTTCTACTACGAAAGGGATATATGTATACCAGATGTTGTTGAAATATTTAACATAGCTGTCTTTCCAGGTCGATGCAATGCGCTCAACCTCACAGTCCCACGTCTGGCTCAGCGGGGGAGTTGGTCAGGCCCGTTGTAGCCACTACCTGCTCCAAATCATGGTAAGCCTGATGTTTCTCAGTGTCTCACTTCCTTGTGTTCACTGGAGACTCTACCTTCTCATCGTGTCTCCCCCAATATGGTTCAGCTGCAGACATTATTGCCTAATAGTACCGGGTTACTGTAGGAGTGTTATCACCCAGTTCGGCCTCTCAGCGCTAGAAGCTTTCGTGATGATGTGGGCAGCTACGTCATCGAATCTAGACACATTTCTTTCCCATTACCGCTATTCTTCCCAATTTATGTCATAGCACTGAGGGTACCGTGATAAACCATTTCCCATGTTTTCCTTAATCTGTAAATCCCGTCGGGAACTATGATTGTTCTACACAAATCCTAGGAAACAATGTTAGCTATGTCTTGGCATGGCAAATATTAGCTATGTTCAGAATATAGCAGCTTCTGGTAGAGTTTGCTTCTTGATTGAAACTTGGTTTGTGATAAGGGTTCAAAATCTCCATTTATTGATTTATGTAGAGATTATTAGTCATGCATAGTCAGCAAATTATAGTACAATGAGATGTGGTAGTCATGACCTTGATGTGTTGATCCATACTACGAGCTTCAGTTGTAGCCATAAGCCCATAAGCCATGCCCTTTTGACTCCCTACCTCTCATTGACATCGCATCTAAATCATATCGAAGGGAGGAAACTGTGCCAGTAAACATCCATCAATAGGGTAGTTTACCTGTCACCATAGATCCTTACTTTGTTAGCTTGATAACAGAAGTGGGATGAATCATGAAAGGAAGAGCACGTAACAATACCAGAACCAAGATTAAACAAGTTTCTTATGCTAGACATAGCATGGTTTAATATTTCAATGTGTTGTGTACTTGAGTTCCCGGCAGACACTGTATTTCTCCATTAATATGGCATGTACAGTTTACACTTTGTTAAATATGCTAATAGAAAACCTGACTCCTTAGGCCCGAACAGAATTGAAGTACAGATTGAATTCAAACTCGAACCTGTGTTATTCTATTCTGTCTAGAGTAACATGAACTGCTTTCTTAAGGTTCACTGAATCAACGCCACATATACATCCTGCCTGACAAATGACCCCTGGGTCGTGAGATTTTACTGAATAACTAGACAAAAAAGAGGATTCAATGCAAAGAAGCCAGTTACACACTACAGTGGATACATCATTGTAGAATCCAAGGTGTTGCTTAAGTGATTCTCAGCAACATCTGTGCAACATCGTTGCCCTTCAGGTTCCGTATCTTTTACTGAATAGTGCCAAGGAAAATAATCCCAAAGGGAAGTTTGCTGGCCAAACTATGTTAGGCGAGCAATATTTTCTCCCTTGACAGGGAAGTAAATACAAGTAAGAAACAAGCAGATACCAGCTACGATGAAGACTTAATATCCCTCTAAAGATGATTTTTTTAGTAGAAAGTTAAACAAGAATATTGTGCCTTCATTGATAATGGGGCGTCCAGTCTGTGCCCCAAGGATAACACACCCCTCGGATGGATTGAGGACATAAAAGCAACTGCAAACATATCCATCAATAGGTAATCAAACATGTCGGTTTGCCAGGGTAACCAGGAGCTCAAAACACAGGCAAAGTTTGTTTAACTACTGCTTGGAGTAAATTAGAATATCTCGGATAAATTGGATGGCGTTAACTGAAGGCGCCCCTTGCTTGCAGGACACCTCACCAAGGATCTGCAATGGGCGACGATGCGTTGCTGAAGTCACCATTGGATGCCTGCTCTATCTTTTTTCTCAGCAGCTCCCATCTCCTCCCTCTGTTCCGTCTTGTGATAGCAATTCAACTACAGTCTACATGTCCTTTGG
This sequence comes from Lolium rigidum, assembly GCF_022539505.1. NCBI lineage: Eukaryota > Viridiplantae > Streptophyta > Magnoliopsida > Poales > Poaceae > Lolium > Lolium rigidum. The sequence continues at coordinate 115,523,984 of NC_061510.1, forward strand.
TGAGTTCATCAGGTGGAAGGACCAACCTGCCAAAAATACTGATTAAGAAATTACCCCATGCTTTCCTCCACACTTGCCTTTTTTTTCTATAATTGCAGGTCTTGCAGGTCATTCTTACCTTGCATTTAGAATTTCTGCAACCTGATACGCTTTGCTAGAACCTCATTGGTAAGAAATGAATGTTCATGAAAGGTAATATCGAAGATTTTTGTGTAGCTATATGTCTTCCCTAGACAATTCCATGAAGCTGCCAATAGAGGATATTCTGAAAGGGAAGCAGCCTTTGCATCGGACAGAGACGGCAGGGAGCAACCCGCCTGCTAGTACTAGTCCGTGGACTCGGCCACCTGAGGGAATGGTTAAACTGAACGTGGACGGATCTTTTATATTGCAGGATGGAACGGCAAGTGTTGGAATCATTCTGAGAAGGCATGATGGCTCAATAATTCTGTCATCCTGTAGAGTGCTGGTACGATGTTGTTCGGCATTGGAGGCCGAACTACGAGCATTGGTGGAGGGCGTTTCTCTGGCTAGTGAGTGGTGTCAAGAACCAATCCTAATTAAAACGGACAGTGCTGAGATACTCCAGATGATAAGAAGCAAAGAGAGGGATTTATCTGAGTTAGGTAACCTCACTTCTGAAGCAAAATTCCTACTGAACTCGGATCAGATTGCTGGAATCTCCAAAATTCCACGTTCCCAGAATTTTGCTAGTCATTAGCTAAGTATGGTAGATTGAATGACCGTACGTATGTATGGTTTGGGTCTGGGCCAGATTGCATTCTGGATGCCCTTCTAAGGGATTGTAATGACACTTATACTTAATTAATATAATCCCTTTGCTCCCGCAAAAAAAAAAATTGCAAAAGAGTGCTTTCCTTCGCCAAAAAAAAAAAAGAGTGGGTTGTTTATCCTATAGTAGCCATGTAAATTCATGTATGGAGTACATTTTATCATATTTGTGTATTAGTGCTTGTTGTTATCTTATTGTTTTATTTTTTCTCTTGACTTTCACTCACAAATAATGTTAATTCAGTAGCGTGTTTTGGTCATACATCTTCCTCTTCATTCTTCTTTTCTTCTTTGTTGCACTTAACTAAATATGGAATGAACCCGTCTCATGCAGGCAAACTCGAAAACACACAAACCAACATGTCAACAACGCGTGCGGGGTCCTTCTAGTATCAGGTTGAAGATGGAGTCTCAGGCTGTTCCCCAAATGAATTCCAGTATTGGAGTCTCAGGGCTTTCAACCACAGATACAAGACCCAATGTAACAAGTTGATGCATCATGCCAAGAGTGATGATCAGCAAAGGGAACAAGGTAGATATTACACATTACATTACAAACGATATTACACATTACATCAGAAACTCGGTTCTAAACCGTAAAATCTACATTGAAACATACTGAAAATTAGCAGCTACCTACATACAAGACCAGCTGGATCACTAACTAACTAGGATCAGCATGTCAACAAGTACCATAGGTTGATATTACACATGGGATTAGAATCTGAATCGTAGATCATAGCTGCTGAGGGTAGAATCAACATTGCAACATACTGAAAATTGGCAGCTACCTAAGATTGTTCGAGCAGTACCAGTACCTAGCATCCCTATAGTAGTTCATAATCATACACAAGACCAGCTGGAGCACTAACTTACTAACCATGAAGGGTTCATCTCCATCCAGCAGATAGCAGAGAAAAGCAGAGCAGAGCTGAGCTCAATGGCCATGAGCTGTTGCAGTGGAAGGCCCTGGCCCGGCGTGGCTCAGGGTCTTATCGACTTTGGCCATAAGGCACAGCATTTGCCCGGCGAGGTCGAGCGCGCCCTCCCTACCGAGCACCGAAGCACCGGTCAGCGACGAGATCATCTTCTCGAGGTTCTTCTTCACGTCTGTCAGCGGGATCTTCGGAGCAGGCGGAGGCGGACGGAGGTATTGCAGCCTTCGCGCGGTGACCCTGCCGAGCGTGTGGGCACAGCTGTAGGCGGCCTCCGCCGCGGCGCTGCTCTGGAACACGAGACGCGCATGGCGGGTGCCGCTGTCGGTCTCGGATTCAATCAGGGAGCCGAAGCCGCGGAATGTGGAAATGAGATCCTCCTTGGAAGGCGGATCAATGTTGCCACACGGAACGAAGTCCAGGAGCAGCGCTACCGGCTTACCGGGATGCTGGCCTTGCACAGAGCTCCTCCTAGCCTTCTGCTTCTTCGCCTTATTGGGCACCAAATTGGTGCCGTCGGCAATGCTGGTAGCGGGTTGAGCTTGAGCAGAGGAACCGGCGACTGCGGCGCCATCCAATGTGAATGTTACCTTATTCTTCTTCTTCCTCTTGCGCCCGGCTTCTTTCGGTGCTGGTGCTGCTGCTGCTGCTGCATTTGCTGCTGCAGGGTGGTGAGCAGCATGTGAGTGTCCCATGGCAATGGCATCATCTTGTTTCTTGCCCGCGGACCCATCCGCCACGGCCATGGCGCCGCATGTGTTCGGCAGCCTGTTGACAGCAGGAGCAGCTGCGGAAACCTTGGATTGATGGTGATCTGTGGCGGTGGTATCCTCGCAGTTGGTGCCGAACACGGAGGCCCTGTGGAGGGCGAAGAAGCGGGTGAACACGCCGGCGTCCGGACCCGAGGAGACGAAGTCGCAGGGGGAGGCACCAGATCGGAGGAGCGCGGCCAGCAGGTCGTCCGTGGCGACGTTGGCCTCCTGGAGCCGGAGGAGCAGCGCCGCAGCATCCTCGTTTTCCCCCTTTCTTGGGGAAGCAGCAATGTCGTCGTCATGGTCGGCGGCATCGTCGTCGTCGATGAGGATGGCGGTGTCGTAGTCGCTGCTGAGGTACCTGCTCCGCTTGCGTGCGCGCTTCTCCGCCTTCTCTTCGGCCGCCGCGACGGCGAGGGTTTCGGCTCCGCCGGCGGCTGACAGCGCGGGTGGGGTCTCCATCAGGATTCAGGACAAGGGTTGGGGGTGGAGATGGAGGGGAAGGGCAATGGCGGCGGCGATCTCTCTCGATCCGCTCCGGAGGGAGGGGTGGGGGTGCGTCCGGCGCAGAGGATGGTGGCTAGTAGGGGAGCAGGGCCGCGGAGAAGAAGGGGAGTGGAGTGAAGTGGAGAGCTGACATGACAGTGGCTTTCCTCCGCGTGTAAGCACCTGCTGGCTCCTACGTGGACCCTGCGTCTGTGCGTGTAGCCACGTGCAACTCTCTCTCTTACTCGCTCACCTGGAATTGAGTACCCTTTCTTTTCGGATTGTAGAGAGTAGTTAGTTATTAGCAGAAATTTTCAAAAAGAAAATGTGTAGACAGATTGTAGTAAACATAATCTACTAAGTATTGTGTGAAAATTTCAGCCCAAAAGACAAAAAAGAATATGGAGAGAGAAAGAATATTCCATCCATTCCAAAAAAAAAAGGTCGCAAATTTATTTAAATTCGAAGGTATCTTAACAAATCCTCTACATTTTTTCGGAATGGAGGGAGTCGGAGAAATTCTATCTAGAATAGTAGCTTCACATTTTCTCACTCTTCATTATTCGCCTTAAAGTTTGTACACATTTATATCTTGAAATGTGTAGATAAATTGAGATCTCAAATTTTACTCCACTATAGTTACATGTTGCAATGCAACAAAATGGTAAATGTTCATCATATGTAGGATATCGATTTAAGAGTATTCTTAATGAAGGCCTTTTATTAGATTAAAAGGATGGTAATTGATTGCGAACTGAAGCTATCCATAGAAGATGTAAGATAAGCAAAGTTTCCCATACAACTTTGTTGAAAGCAAAGTTTTGGGTAAATGTTGTCAAAGTCTTGTTTATCTGGTGCAAGCATAGCAATCACATTAACATACAAAAACATCTTCAACAACAAAAATTGCAACCGTAAATCCTCTTTTGCTACTCAAATTCTTATTTTAACAAGGAAATATCTCGAAAGACATAGGAAATGCATTCTTCCAGTGGTAGGTTACAAACTACAAAAAGTTCCAAGAGAAAAAAATGCTACTCGGACCTATAAGTTCACAAAAAGGACCCTGAAACATAAGGAGGAAAAACAATCGAATCCTTCTGGTCTCCACCGCGACGATGAGCTCTGCTTGACTCCCTGGCCAGAATCGCCGTCACTGGGGATGCGGTAGGTCGGAGCAGTTGGATGGCCTCCGCACCGGCATCACACCTTGAGGTCGTAGACAACAAGCGGCAGAGGAGGGTCGCCCTTCGGCCATGAAGAGCATGGGCAAAACAACTCTTGCTATCGTGAGTTCCCTGCTAAGGAACTCTTGGGAACTCCTGCAACACCAAGACCACGCAGCTTAAGTCGCAGATTGGGCCAAGAAACAACACACCAACTCCATTGTGGCTTCGCATCGAAGGGGAGTTGACAAAACTTGCAAATATGAACTGCAGCCGAGCCTTATTGGAGGGGACTAATCGACGGTGCCTCGAAGGAGGGATCCTCACGAGGGGGAGAAGAAGTAGGGGCCATAGGGCGGAGTGCACACGGGATGGTGGTACGCGATTTACCCAGCTTCGGAACACCTGTACGATGACAGGGCCTACTGCTGCTATGTCCGGAATTATCCGGGCGCTTTCGCGTTGTTACAATGAGTTGTGGTTGTGCCTCTAGGGCTCCCGGGATCCGGCTTATAAAGGCGCACGGATCTAGGGTTTACATGGAGAGTCCTAGCCGGAATACAAGTTGCCTAACTACGGTACAATGTCTTGCCGTGTACGTCAAGGATCCGCCTTCCTCTAAGAACGTGCTGGATCCGGATACTTCATGGGCTTCACAGATCCGGCCTCCTTCGTAGGTCGGTTGGGATCCGGCTTCCTGTTCCTGGGCTGGACTTCATCCTTCAGGATCTTCAGCAACTGGGCCGCCCGATGGGCCACATGCCACATCACCGTACGTGGGCCACCCGGGCTTGCCGGATCTAGGCCATGCCGTTGATATACCCATAAAGTATACCCACAACAGTAGCCCCCGAAGTTCTCCGAGATTCATCATTCCTCCGACTCCATTTGAGCCCGGATCCGAAGAGAATCTTGAAGAGCTTCAAAACTTAACTTGTTTCCGACTTCACTTGCTCGGAAATCTTCTTTTCTTCTGAATTGGCAATGCAACGGAGATTCCACCTTTCCCGCGCACAACTTCCTCTTTTCCCGCGCTAAATTTTCGGAGATGCGAAACTTTAGCCGGAAATTTCGGGAGCGCACAGTTAAGTTACCTCCACGTCTTTTTACCGCTTTGACCTAAGACACGTGTCGATCATCCAACGGTGTGACCGTTCCGTTTCCGCCGTTAGATCCGAATCACGAATCTCCGCGCGAGGTCTATAAATACCCCCACGCGCGAGAACTTCGCATTCTTTTCACCTCCTCACCACTTCGTCTTCCTCCTCGCGCCGCGCCGCCCATTGGATCTCGACTCCGGCGAACTCTCTCCACGGGAAGCTTCTTACGCCGCCGTTCCAAGCCTCCTTCCGCACCAAGATCTCCACGGTTGATCGGGAATTTCTCCCCGCCGTCGATTGGTGGTCAAAGTGCAAAGTTTGCTTCAAGTTCGGCGACCTTCATCCCACCGGAGCCTCGCCGGACCGCCGCACCATTAACGGTACGTGCACCAGCCTTGTAGAAGAAGAAGTAGACTAGTGTAGTTTCCGGTTACTCAACTTAGTTTGCATGGGTGCAGCCGGAAGCATGCCGCATTGTTCACCGCATTGTACTGGTAGTTCTCCGAGTAACCCGGAACCCAGCACTGTAGAACCAATCTGTCCGGATCCCATTGCATATCTACCACCATACGTTTCCGACATTAGGCTTGCTCAACCATTCTCCGCCTCTTCCAGTACCTTACTAGGCCGGATCCCAACTGTTCAAGAACTTGAAGAAGAACTTCAAGACCAAGCTAGAATGGCAGCCAAGGTTCAGGAAGCGGAAAATAAGAAGGCTTCCAAGGCCCGGAGCCGTGAAGGCGTGAGGGGTCAATGGTGGCCCTGTGAGACTACAGACGCGGAGCTTAGAGAGCTCCAGAACGAGGGCATGATCTCCGAACACTGGAGCTTCATGCGCGATTCCGGCGTCCCCAAGCCTGATGCGGACGAACGAGTCATGACCAAGGCATGGGTTGAGCGCGGTCTATCGCTCCCCTGTTCGGAGTTTTTCCTCTCCATCCTCGACACGTACGGGCTCCAACCCCACAACATCTGCCCTAACTCATACCTCCTCCTCTCCAACTTCGCAACTCTTTGCGAGGGGCACCTTGGGATCCGACCAAATGTCACGTTGTGGCAGTTTTTCTTCCGAGTGAAAAAAGAGACGAAGGACAAGGCCATGCTGAACTGCGGGAGCATGACGTTTATGCTCCGCTCCGGCCGCATGTATCTGCCTCACGATTCCCACGAGTCCGTCCGGTACTGGAATGCCGGATGGTTCTACGTGAAGAACGCACCAGTTCCGAATGTCCACGATGGACTTCCACCCTTCAACAACAAGCCTCCAGAAGAACTGGCTAGCTGGAGCTTCATCCCCACGCTTGCCCAAACTCCGATATTGGAGAAGGCCGCTCGGAGGATTTCTTGGTTGGTCCATGACGGACTAACCGGAGCCCAGCTCACACTTAGCTGGTTTTCCCGGAGAATCCAGCCTCTGCGCTACAACGCGCGTCTGATGTGCGCATATACTGGGCAGACGATCTCCTCCGGGTAACACGCCATGATCTTCCGGCTGATTCTCTCAAAAGGAGATTCAAGACATTGGTGAAGATTGGCCGGGGGGCCAGCCGGTCCCGGAACTGATTAAAGACATCAACACACACGACCAGTGTCCTCCGGTAAGCACTTGTTCCTTCGCACTTCTTCAACTTCTCATATCTTCAAAGTGTTTTAACTTGTTATTTTAATCCTCTTCTAAGCTCTCTACTTTGGCGGAGGAGGATTGCGCAATATACTCCGAGTACCTGTCAGCGGCGACGCGGCGGAGGAGGATCCGGAGGACAATGAGCAGGAAGAGGAGCGTGCGCCCCGAAAGGCTGCCCCTCGACCTTCGAAGCGTCCCCGTGCCAAGGTTTCCGACCCTGAAGCCGGAGCCAGCGGCGAGGCCTCCGCCAAGAAACCCAAAGTGACCAAGCCGCCGCCGCTCGACTCCAAGAAGGCGGAACGCGAGCGCCTTAAACTGCTAACGACAGCAGGATAGCGTTCGCGTCCAAACATTCCGGGCGCGACGTAAGTTTCCGGGTACCATGCGTCTTTTATCTTAATAGACTTTGTCATTTATGTTTTCCCTTTGCTTACTTGCAGAAATCCGAGTACCACCGCCACGTGGACCAACGTGCAAGAACCCATCACAAAGTATATGAAGAAGTCCCCAGCCGTTGGTCCTGCCACTCCTGCTCCGCCAAGCGCTCCCCAAGCTACCCCACAGCCATCTCCTCCTCCCGCGAATCGATCTCCTGCTCCTGCTGCATCCACTCCACCGGAGATAATTCTGGTTAGTAGCGACAGAGCGGGCGGAGAAAGCTCCGGCGGCAAGGGCCCTGCCCCTGAAGAAACTGAAGCACAAGACCGTGAGGAAGCATAAGTCAATTCCTCCGGCAAAGCTGAAGCTGCAGCTGGTGATATGGTCGTTTTCCCTAAGAACTTTGGAGATCCGGCTGACCTTACCTCCACCCCAAAAGCCTATGCCACCAAGTTTTTCAACAAACTTACTGAGGCGGAAAAATGGGAGCTGGAGCAAGATCTGCTCAACTCCATGCTGAACAATGCCTGGGGTAAACCGGACGCCGCGACGTCGGAGATCCAAGGTTTCAAAAAGGAAGTCGGCCAGTTCTTTGACGAGCTTGTTTGCAAGCAAAAGGTAACTCCCCAGTAGCCCCCAAGTATTTAGGCGGAAACTAATGTAGTTAGCGTCTAGATACTTAGAGAAAACTCAAACTGAAGAAAAATTTAAATGTCGTGGTAGCCCCCAAGCATTGCGGAAAGATTTCCGGCAACAATGCTTTAGAAAGACTTAAACCATAAAATACTTGTGGAACTTACTCCTGCACTGACTGGATTTTCAGGAACAGCAGGCTCTGCATTACGAGCTGCACAAAAACATTGCTCTACAGCGCCGCGTTACCCTCAGTCAGGCGGAAAAGATCCAGCTTTTCAAGCAAGAGAACGCGGATCTAAAAGAGCAGCTGTCTGAAGCCCAAGGTTGGTTTCCGACTTTCGTTTGCCTGCCGATTATGTTCCGCATCTCAAACTTAATGTTTACATATCTTTAAGTAGGTGCATCCTCGTCCCTCGCTGCAGCCTCCTCCGAGCTGGAAACTCTGCGGGCTTCCCAGAAAGATCTTGAATCAAAGCTCGCAGAGGCGGAGAAGAAACTGGCGGAAAAAAGCTCAGAGCTCATCCGCAAAGAAGGTGAATTCCAGCTGAAGAGAAAGGCCGACAGTGAAACCATCAAGCAGCAGCAAAAAGAGCTGGGGGGACTCCGGAACTACATGAAGGAGATATGCCCTAGAGGCAATAATAAAAGTGGTTATTATTTATATCTCTATGTTTATGATAAATGTTTATATGTCATGCTATAATTGTATTAACCGAAACATTAGTACATGTGTGATATGTAGACAACAAGAAGTCCCTAGTATGCCTCTTAAACTAGCTTGTTGATTAATGGATGATTAGTTTCATAATCATGAACATTGGATGTTATTAATAACAAGGTTATATCATTATATGAATGATGTAATGGACACACCCAATTAAGCGTAGCATAAGATCTCGTCATTAAGTTATTTGCTATAAGCTTTCGATACATAGTTGCCTAAGTCCTTATGACCATGAGATCATGTAAATCACTTATACCGGAAAGGT
>NC_061510.1:115532941-115553404 GCF_022539505.1 Lolium rigidum
GTTTGCTCATGATGCTACTTGAAAGTTATTATGAGAGAGGAAAATATGGTTGTAGAAATTTTCATGTTACTAAAATGCCTCTCTATGTGCTGAAATTTTTGAAGCTACACTTGTTTTATCTTCCTATGCTTGTTACTTTGCTCTTCATGAACTTGTTTATTTACAAGATTCCTATGCATAGGAAGCATGTTAGACTTAAATGTGTTTTTAATTTGCCTCTTGATGCTCTCTTTTGCTTCAAATACTATTTCTTGCGAGTGCATCATTAAAACTGCTGAGCCCATCTTAATGGCTAAAAAGAAAGAACTTCTTGGGAGATAACCCATGTGTTATTTTGCTACAGTACTTTGTTTTATATTTGTGTCTTGGAAGTTGTTTACTACTGTAGCAACCTCTCCTTATCTTAGTTTTGTGTTTTGTTGTGCCAAGTAAAGTCTTTGATAGTAAAGTAAGTACTAGATTTGGATTACTGCGCAGAAACAGATTTCTTTGCTGTCACGAATCTGGGTCTAATTCTCTGTAGGTAACTCATAAAATTATGCCAATTTACGTGAGTGATCCTCAGATATGTACGCAACTTTCATTCAATTTGAGCATTTTCATTTGAGCAAGTCTGGTGGCCTAATAAAATCCATCTTTACGGACTGTTCTGTTTTGACAGATTCTGCCTTTTATTTCGCATTGCCTCTTTTGCTATGTTGGATGAATTTCTTTGATCCATTAATGTCCAGTAGCTTTATGCAATGTCCAGAAGTGTTAAGAATGATTGTGTCACCTCTGAACATGTGAATTTTTATTATGCACTAACCCTCTAATGAGTTGTTTCGAGTTTGGTGTGGAGGAAGTTTTCAAGGGTCAAGAGAGGAGGATGATATACTATGATCAAGGAGAGTGAAAGCTCTAAGCTTGGGGATGCCCCGGTGGTTCATCCCTGCATATTTCAAGAAGACTCAAGCGTCTAAGCTTGGGGATGCCCAAGGCATCCCCTTCTTCATCGACAACTTATCAGGTTCCTTCTCTTGAAACTATATTTTTATTCGGCCACATCTTATGTACTTTACTTGGAGCGTCTGTTTGTTTGTTTCTATTTTTGTTTGTGTTTGAATAAATTGGATTACATCATGCTTGTGTGGGAGAGAGACACGCTCCGCTGGTTCATATGAACACATGTGTTCTTAGCTCATAATATTCATGGCAAAGTTTCCTCTTCGTTAAATTGTTATATGGTTGGAATTGGAAAATGATACATGTAGTAATTGCTATAAATGTCTTGGGTAATGTGATACTTGGCAATTGTTGTGCTCATGTTTAAGCTCTTGCATCATATGCTTTGCACCCATTAGTGAAGAATACATAGAGCATGCTAAAATTTGGTTTGCATAATTGGTCTCTCTAAAGTCTAGATAATTTCTAGTATTGAGTTTTGAACAACAAGGAAGACGGTGTAGAGTCTTATAATGTTTACAATATGTCTTTTATGTGAGTTTTGCTGCACCGGTTCATCCTTGTGTTTGTTTCAAATAAGCCTTGCTAGCCTAAACCTTGTATCGAGAGGGAATACTTCTCATGCATCCAAAATACTTGAGCCAACCACTATGCCATTTGTGTCCACCATACCTACCTATACTACATGGTATTTTCCCGCCATTCCAAAGTAAATTGCTTGAGTGCTACCTTTAAAATTCCATCATTCACCTTTGCAATATATAGCTCATGGGACAAATAGCTTAAAAACTATTGTGGTATTGAATATGTAATTATGCACTTTATCTCTTATTAAGTTGCTTGTTGTGCGATAACCATGTTTACTGGGGAACGCCATCAACTCATTGTTGAATTTCATGTGAGTTGCTATGCATGTTCGTCTTGTCTGAAGTAAGGGCGATCTACACTGAGTTGAATGGTTTGAGCATGCATATTGTGAGAGAAGAACATTGGGCCGCTAACTAAAGCCATGATTCATGGTGGAAGTTTCAGTTTTGGACAAATATCCTCAAATCTCTAATGAGAAAAGAATTAATTGTTGTCAAATGCTTAAAGCATTAAAAGAGGAGTCCATTATCTGTTGTCTATGTTGTCCCGGTATGGATGTCTAAGTTGAGAATAATCAAAAGCGAGAAATCCAAATGCGAGCTTTCTCCTTAGACCTTTGTACGAGGCGGCATAGAGGTACCCCTTTGTGAAACTTGGTTAAAGCATATGTATTGCGGTGATAATCCGGGTAGTCCAAGCTAATTAGGACAAGGTGCGGGCACTATTGGTACACTATGCATGAGGCTTGCAACTTATAAGATATAATTTACATGATGCATATGCTTTATTACTACCGTTGACAAAATTGTTTCATGTTTTCAAAATCAAAGCTCTAGCACAAATATAGCAATCGATGCTTTTCCTCTATGAGGACCATTCTTTTACTTTCAATGTTGAGTCAGTTCACCTATTTCTCTCCACCTCAAGAAGCAAACACTTGTGTGAACTGTGCATTGATTCTTACATGCTTGCTTATTGCACTTATTATATTACTCTATGTTGACAATATCCATGAGATATACATGTTACAAGTTGAAAGCAACCGCTGAAACTTAATCTTCTTTTGTGTTGCTTCAATACCTTTACTTTGAATTATTGCTTTATGAGTTAACTCTTATGCAAGACTTATTGATGCTTGTCTTGAAGTGCTATTCATGAAAAGTCTTTGCTATATGATTCAGTTGTTTACTCATGTCATTACCATTGTTTTGATCGCTGCATTCACTACATATGCTTTACAAATAGTATGATCAAGATTATGATGGCATGTCACTCCAGAAATTATCTTTGTTATCGTTTTACCTGCTCGGGACGAGCGGAACTAAGCTTGGGGATGCTGATACGTCTCCAACGTATCGATAATTTCTTGTGTTCCATGCCACATTATTGATGTTATCTACATGTTATATGCACACTTTATGTCATATTCGTGCATTTTCCGGAACTAACCTATTAACAAGATGCCGAAGTGCCGGTTCCTGTTTTCTCGCTGTTTTTGGTTTCAGAAATCCTAGTAACGAAATATTCTCGGAATCGGACGAAATCAACGCCAAAGTTCCTATTTTCATCGGAAGCATCCGAACACCGGGAAGAATCGGAGGGGAGCCCTGGGGGCCCCACACCACACCCCGGCGCGGCCAAGGGGGGGGGCGCGCCCCCCTAGGGTGTGGCCCCCCCTTCGACCTTCCTGCGCCGCCTCTCCGCCTATAAAAAGCCCCTGGATCAGAAAACCCTACACCAATTGACGAAAACCACAAAAACCTTCCAGAGCCGCCGCCATCGCGAAGCCAAGATCTGGGGGACAGGAGTCTCTGTTCCGGCACCCTGCCGGAGCGGGGAAGTGCCCCCGGAAGGCTTCTCCATCGACACCGCTGCCATCTCCACCGCCATCTTCATCACCGCTGCTTGCTCCCATGAGGAGGGAGTAGTTCTCCATCAAGGCTCGGGGCTGTACCGGTAGCTATGTGGTTCATCTCTCTCCTATGTGCTTCAATACAATAATCTCATGAGCTGCCTTACATGATTGAGATTCATATGATGATGCTTGTAATCTAGATGTCATTATGCTAGTCAAGTGGGTTTTACTTATGTGATCTCCGGAGACTCCTCGTCCCACGTGTGTAAAGGTGACAGTGTGTGCACCGTGTGGGTCTCTTAGGCCATATTTCACAGAATACTTACTCATTGAATGGCATAGTGAGGTGCTTATTTATATCTCTTTATGATTGCAGCATGTTGCATCACAATTTATCTATGTGCTACTCTAGTGATTTGTTATTAAAGTAGTTTATTCCTCCTGCATGTGTGCAAAGGTGACAGTGCGTGCACCGTGTTAGTACTTGGTTTATGCTATGATTATGATCTCTTGTAGATTATGAAGTTAACTATTGCTATGATATATTGATGTGATCTATTCCTCCTACATATGCATGAAGGTGACAGTGTGCATGCTATGCTAGTACTTGGTTTAGTCTCGTTGATCTATCTTACACTTGAAGGTTACTAAAACATGAGCATTATTGTGGAGCTTGTTAACTCCGGCATTGAGGGTTCGTGTAATCCTACGCAATGTGTTCATCATCCAACAAAAGTGTAGAGTATGCATTTATCTATTCTGTTATGTGATCAATGTTGAGAGTGTCCACTAGTGAAAGTGTAATCCCTAGGCCTTGTTCCTAAATACTGCTGTTGCTGCTTGTTTACTACTGCTGCGTTACTACTGCTGCGTTACTACTGCTTGTTTACTGTCCTGGGCAGAGCACTTTTCTGCCGTTGCTACTACTTATTCATACCACCTGTATTTCACTATCTCTTCGCCGAACTAGTGCACCTCTTAGGTGTGTTGGGGACACAAGAGACTTCTTGCTTTGTGGTTGCAGGGTTGCATGAGAGGGATATCTTTGACCTCTTCCTCCCTGAGTTCGATAAACCTTGGGTATCCACTTAAGGGAAACTTGCTGCTGTTCTACAAACCTCTGCTCTTGGAGGCCCAACACTGTCTACAAGAATAGAAGCTCCCGTAGACATCAGTTATCTATTTGTTAGCAACTATAGATCATTGCCTTGAGTCACTTCATTCATCTCATGTGCTTTGTAATAGTATGATCAAGGTTATGTAAGTAGCATGTCACTACAGAAATTACTCTTTTTATCATTTACCTACTCGAGGACGAGCAGGAACTAAGCTTGGGGATGCTGATACGTCTCCAACGTATCCATAATTTCTGTCGTTCCATGCTTGTTTTATGACAATACTTACATGTTTTGCTTGCACTTTATAATGTTTTTATGCGTTTTCCGGAACTAACCTATAAACAAGATGCCACAGTGCCAGTTCCTGTTTTCTGCTGTTTTTGGTTCCAGAAAGGCTGTTCGGGCAATATTCTCGGAATTGGACAAAATCAACGGCATACCTCCTATTTTTCCCGGAGGGCTCCAGAACACCGAAGAAGAGTCAGAGAGGGGCCAAAGGGCCACCACACCATAAGGCTGCGCGGCCTAGCCTGGGCCCGCGCCAGCCTATGGTGAGGAGCCCCCAGGCACCCTCCTGCGCCGCTTCTTCGCCTATAAAACCCCTTTCGACCTAAAAACGCAGTACCTTTTGACGAAACTCCAGAAAGACTCCAGGGGCGCCGCCGCCATCGCGAAACTCCAATTCGAGGGACAGAAGTCTCTGTTCCGGCACCCTGCCGGGACGGGGAAGTGCCCCGGAAGCCATCTCCATCAACGCCACCGCCTCCATCATGCTCCGTGAGTAGTTCCCCCATGGACTACGGGTTCTAGCTGTAGCTAGTTGGTATTCTCTCCCCCATGTACTTCAATACAATGATCTCATGAGCTGCCTTACATGATTGAGATTCATCTGATGTAATCGTTGTTGTGTTTGTCGGGATCCGATGGATTGTTACGTTATGATTGTCTATCTACAAAGTTTATGAAGTTATTGTTGCTGCAATCTTGTTATGCTTAATGCTTGTCACTAGGGCCCGAGTGGCATGGTCTTAGATTTAAGCTCTATACTTATTGCTTAGATTGTATCTACAAGTTGTATGCACATGTCTATGTCCGGAACCAAAGGCCCCAAAGTGACAGAAATTGGGACAAGCTGGAGGGAAAGGCTTAGATATGAGGATCACATGTTTTCACCGAGTGTTAATGCTTTGCTCCGGTGCTCTATTAAAAGGAGTACCTTAATTTCCGAGTAGATTCCCTAGAGGCCCGGCTGCCACCGGCTGGTAGGACAAAAGATGTTGTGCAAGTTTCTCATTGCGAGCACGTACGACTATAATTGGAAAACATGCCTACATGATTAATGATCTTGATATTCTCGTCTTAATTCTATTTCAATCCTATCAATTGCCCGACTGTAATTTGTTCACCCAACACTTGTTATTGGAGAGTTGCCACTAGTGTAGATAGCTGGGAACCCCGGTCCATCTTTCATCATCATATACTTGTTCTACATGACATTGGAAGTAGTGTCAACTATTTTCTAGTGTCATTGCTCTCATATTACTATTACTGCTGCTGTGTTACTGTTACTGCTGCTCTCATATCACTGCTACTTTCACATCACCCCTGTTACTAGTGCTTTTCCAGGTGCAGCTGAATTGACAACTCAGTTGTTAAGGCTTATAAGTATTCTTTACCTCCCCTTGTGTCGAATCAATAAATTGGGTTTTACTTCCCGCGAAGACTGTTGCGATCCCCTATACTTGTGGGTCATCAATCATGTCATCCAAAGTCAGTTTGTTTGCGTTAGCCAAGCAAGTGAGCTTGTCCCGCAGCAATCCTCCCCTCTGTAATCCACCTATAAAGGCGTGCATAGCTGTGGTGTGATCGACATTTTCACACTCGTTCCTTGTTGCTAGCCATCGGGTGAGGAAGTTCCTTGATGTTTCACCCTTCTTCTGGATACATGCCTGTAAGTCGCTTGTCGTGGCAGGTCTCTTGTAGGTGCCTCTGAAGTGCTTTTCAAAGGCGGTCTTCAGGTCAAACCAACAAAAGATGGAATTCTTCTCGAGGTCGGCCGAGCCGGATCCGGGCTGGACCCACAAGGTACAGCTGAAGCATGCGGCGAGCAATATTAGGGGTTCCTCCGGCAAAGGTTACTTGCATTATAGTAATCCTCAATCCAGGTATCCGGCCTTTCGGTGCCATCATAGGTCTTCAGGTTTCCGGGTAGCTTGAGGTTCATCCTTGGCGTTGGTTCCTCTCGAATCATCCTGCCAAAGCACTTTGGGCCTATGTAGTCAGTTCTGTATTCATTGAGACGTTCCCGCGCGTCACGCGAGCCGTGGCGGGGGGATTTTGAGCGAGAGCGAGATCTCCGGCCGCCTCCTCCGCCTCCACCTCCGCCTCCACCGCTAGGTGGTGGTGAGGGAGATCTGCGAGGGGGCCGATGTGACTTCTTGCTTCCACCTTCTGACTCTCCCCGCCCTTCGCGATGTTGACTCCGGCTTCGATGGCTGCCTTCACCATGGTGCTGGTTGCCTTCGTCATTCCGGCTTCTGCGAGGCTCCGAGTCACGCTCCTCGTTCCGACTCCTCCTAGGCTCGGGTTCTCGATCGTTGTTCCGGCTTCGGCGGGGTTCCGGCGTACGCTCTCTGTTCCTCGGAGGCGGCACGTTGTCTCGGATGTTGATTCCACCTGGGCCATGAGGCCTGGTGTTTTCGACTGGACTGCGGCGGCGAGGAAGTGGAGGACGCGGGTATCCGTTGGGTGGAGGTGAGGGATTCCGGTACTTGTTCCTACCAGTGTACATTGCATCCTTTCCCTTCTTCGGATCTGACGGAGGCGTCTTTGATGGTACAGGGATTGGATTTGGGTGCTCTCTGGTTTTCCTTCTGCGTTCCGAGGATCCGGTTCGCGATTCATCATCGCGATGGCGATTGTCGTAGGCGTCCTTCTGCGCAGTAGAGATGCAATGATCCGGGTTGGATTCCAACCTGCGCGAAGTGTCTGCCTTGCTCTGCTGCTTCATAGCTGAGGCAACGAGCGTACGGACGTAGTCGATGTCAATCTCCTCGGTCTTTTTCTTCAAGATCTCTGCAGCCTTCTTCATGTTATCCTTTGGAGTGGCGAGCGGCTGCTGCTCGGTCGGAGTTGCGAAGGTGATCTTGCGGGGAGTTACAGCTTCTCGCCGGATCTTATCGACCTCCTGTTGAGCCTCAGTGATCTTGTCTTCCCAATGCTTCCGGAGTTGTTGGACTTTCACCAGTGATTCATCCACCTCACGCTCTCGCTTGAGAAAATTTTCCACGAAGTTCGCGGCCTCCTTCCTCTCATCTAGCATTGCTGCTGCGGTGGTGGCAAATTTTTTGGCTGTGGCCAACATCTCCTGCCTTTTGGCTTCTAGAGCCTCTGCATTTGGTGCGCCTTCAGGAGTGATTGGCTTGTTGAGGATATCTGAATGCGCGATTGCATCCATGCCTGCTTGCTCAACCAGTTCTTCTGGGGACAAGACTTCCTTATGCGGTCGTTCCCGCGATAGCAGAGATCCTGCGTGGGATGGCTGTGGATCGGAGTCGGTGTTGTCATCCTCTGATTCCCGTTGATCCAGCGCCGCCAAGGTTGCGAGAACCTGTTTAGTCTGGGCGGATTCAACTTTGGGTTGATCACCGTATACGTATTCCTTCACCTTGCGATCGAACTCTTCAGTATCCATGGAGGGGGCATCCCCGGAAATTGGGCTTAGGTTACCCAGGATCGATTCTTCACCCGGAGCACTGCTTTCTCCGACAGCCTCCTGCTGATCCGGAGCAGCGTTATTTTTTGGTTCCTCAGCCTGCATGGGGCCTGCTCCGACTTCTTGAGGGGCGGCTCCTGCGGTATGGGCTAAGAAGTGTACGAAGTGACACCTTTGCTTTTCTAACACCTGGGAGACCCAGGCGGATCTGCATTGGTCTTCCACCGTTGTTTCCTGCTCAGGGGCGGATTGGGTGGGTCTTGATTTTTGCAGATCTAAGGCGGAATCTTCCCTGGGAAGTTCCTGCATCTCAGATCGGATCTTCGCGACTGCGTCCTGCTCAGCGGCGGTCGCGTCAGCGCTACTTACCAGTGCGTTCCCGTCGGAATCGACGGTTTCGCCGATGAAGATATGTATGCCGCCAACTGGGACGATGGAGAGCTTGACAGGGTTAGTCTTAGCCGGAATCCAGCACTCACCCGGAGGGACGATCGGAAGGTTTCCGGCGTAAAGGACGCGCCCCACAGCGATGGTGTCGTCGTAGCTTCCCACGGCGGAACCCTCCCGGTTCCGGCCTCCAGACGCTGCTGGCCCCACGGTGGGCGCCAACTGTCGTTGCCTAATCGACGGTGCCTCGAAGGAGGGATCCTCACGAGGGGGAGAAGAAGTAGGGGCCATAGGGCGGAGTGCACACGGGACGGTGGTACGCGATTTACCCAGCTTCGGAACACTCGTACGATGACGGGGCCTACTGCTGCTTGTCTGGAATTATCTGGGCGCTTTCGCGTTGTTACAATGAGTTGTGGTTGTGCCTCTAGGGCTCCCGGGATCCGGCTTATAAAGGCGCACGGATCTAGAGTTTACATGGAGAGTCGTAGCCGGAATACAAGTTGCCTAACTACGGTACAATGTCTTGCCGTGTACGTCAAGGATCCGCCTTCCTCTAAGAACGTGCTGGATCCGGATACTTCATGGGCCTTCACAAATCCGGCCTCCTTTGTAGGTCGGTTGGGATCCGGCTTCCTGTTCCTGGGCTGGACTTCATCCTTCAGGATCTTCAGCAACTCGGCCGCCCGATGGGCCACATGCCACATCACCGTCTATGGGCCACCCGGGCTTGCCGGATCTAGGCCATGCCGTTGATATACCCATAAAGTATACCCACAACAGGAGACAAAGATTTTGCCTGCGATCATCGTCAACTCCAACCACTAGAGCACCACAGCAAGGAGCCACACCACCACCCACAAACAGATGGTGCTCGAAAGCTCCGGCGATGAACTCCCCGGCGACAAGAAGCCGAACACCACGGGGAAAACCTAGACCTACACCAACCTAGACCTAGCCTAAGGGACCCTCACCTGATCTCCATGCAGGCAACCCCTGGAGAAGAGGAGAAGAGGGACCTGACGGCCTAGATCTGGAGGAGCAGAGAGAGAGGTCGGGGAGAGCGAAAGTGGTGGAGAGGAAAATAGATCTTATACCGAGTCTCTGCTTCCTTCTATCGCTACCCCAATTCATGTCCACGGTAGAACTCCTCTAGGAAGGAAGAAAAATGGATCATGATACTCCACGGCTGAAACAAAAATCATAAAAACTCCTACCCTAATGAATCTTGTCCTACCTTGTACCACATGAATTAGGTTTGCAGATGCAAATTGCTAAACCATTATACATTGATCCAGTATGATGCTTAACATCAACCCATGAAGGGAAAATAGCAAATGGAGGGGCATTCAAGGTTTACTTACACCAAGCACAACATGAAGAAATGAAAAACTTGGCAACAACCTTGCACACCACTACATTACATCGAAACAGGCAGTGTAAGAAGATGAAGAACGTATAGCAACGAGATGATTCAACATTGCTCATTTCTTGTTTTTTCGAGTAATATGGCTCATTTCTTCTTGAGGTCGATCCCTGCCTTGTTGGCGACAACGTCCAAGCCGTTAGGGTAGTATATCAAGCCTTTACCACACGTCCGCAGAGACTATCTGGAAACACCAATACCCACCATGCTTGGAGAGCAAGATGGCTTGGTTAAAAAGTCTCATGTCACGGAAACCGAGACCTCCTTGGTATTTAGATGGATCCAATTTTTTCCAGCTTACTCAATGATTCCTCCTCTTTCCCTGCTTCGCTCCCCACCAATTATCTCTCACAAGCCTTGTCAAGTCATCATGTAATGAGAATGGTAGTCTTACTCAATCGTGACCGCAAATTATCAAAATTACCCCTAAGCATCCTTCCCCTAGGTGTAGGGAGGCCAAGGTACTTGGCCTCAAAACCCTATTGTTCCAGTTGCAAAATAGTCCGGATTGTGTTCTAACTTGTTGAGAACAAGACCCACTAAACAAGATGGAGCATTTTGTTGGATTAACCAGCTAACCCGTGCATGCTGGATAAGTTGAGCCATGAGTTCCCACATACGATAACGAAGATCAACTCATGGCTCACCATAAATGAAAGTTGCATAATTCAGGGGCTCACTCTACGACATCCTGACCACTCATTTACTTCCTTGATGTCTATGTAGTAACTTTCATGCCAAAACGGTGATAGGCCAGCACTCATACCGTTACTATCCACACTAGCAAAACCACGAAGCCCCAAATGACCCCGCAAACGCCGAACACGCTCACCCCTTTGTCTTGTCTCACATAGAAAGATTAGGTGGAAAAGATGAGTCCTTTCAAGGATAAAAACCTCTCGAACTATCGTGGACTTTCCAATACCGTGACAATTCAGGCTACACAAATTCATTGATCCCGACGAACATCCTCGAGGGATGCCGCCGATTCAGAGTCTACCAAGACTGATGTACTGTCAACCTTCTTGTACATCTTCTTTGTGTTTATTCCCTCAAGCTCACTCCTCTTATCAAGCGAAACCATCCACCGACATGCAAAGTTGGTTAACGCCTGGATTCTCCACAAAGAATCTCCTCTTAGCCAGCTTCTCTGCATCATACATAACTGTATCATCCGTTTTAATAGGGCTTGTTGCGGTAACGAGCAAGTCCTTATCATCAATGGCGCTCTTGTCACTCCTTTCAGGGCGAGCCTGCCAATCAACATAACTCCCTCCCCCTCTACCAAAACCATCGACACCTCCTCCCCTTCCTCGAGAGTTCATGCTAGCTGCAAAGGCTCCACGATTGCCACCCATACCACCACGCATTCCACCTCGAAGCGATGTTGTTTAACATCCACGTCCAATGGCATAAATCCCACTCTCCGAACTTGCTTTCTTATCATCATGCATACCATCCCTACACTCCTTTAGGTCATGACCAATCAACCCACACACATAACATAGTTGTCCCAACTTCTTATATTTGACCGCATACAGGTATCGTTTGCCACGAACGAGACAAAGCGAGTTAATGGCTTAGCGCAAATCATGATTTACTCGCATGCGCACAAAATCACCACGAAAAGTGTAAGGGTATATTGCCCCTATGTGTGGTTTTGGTAATTAATGACAACCCCTATGGACTAATGTTTTCATTGAGTTTATATGAAGGAATATTCCATAGGTACTACTTGTAGTCCATGTGTTGGATTCAAGTATGGATGCCATAAAGATAAAAGATATACCTTGAGTATTGGCATCAAGATCATCGATTTGAAGACATATATGTGATATGATAAAGAAGAAGAAATGAAGAAGGAGTTCTGTTGACTGCCAAAACCCACCGGCGGGCAGCGGCCTTGTCAACACTGTAGAGCCGGGGGGAGCCTAGAGCTGCGGCTGGCTGAGACCCCTCCGAGCGACGGCCCGCAATGCTCTTCTGGTCACACGCGGCGTTGCGAAGTGCAAGGGCGTGCCACCTGACCTATACCTGGTCAGGAAGGTGATGAGGTTGCCTCGCTTAGTTTCCTGCAGGGCATACATGTAAACGTTAAATACGAGCCTCGATCGGCTCTCGGGTTATCCTGTGAATCGGCTCAAAGAGCCGATCCACCCATGATCCGTACGGGGTGCACGAATACTTGGTGGTCCTGCTTGATCAAGATGAAGCTAATGAGATCTACGACGATTTAGGGTTTTCACCGCATAACCGGATCATCCTACTCCGGGTTGGGCCTTGCGGCCACGCACGGTGCTCGTAAGCCGATCCTAAACAAGGCCAAAAAACCAACATGAAGTTGATCCTAGGAACATCCCGTTTAGGACTTGCGAACGCCACCCTACGTGCCACTGGATCCTCCCCCCATTGTAAGGCCAAACTATTGCAGATATTAAACTAATCCTTGTAGAACAAGGAGCAATCATAACGGATCAGATCTACTAAATAATGATCAAGCGGGGTGCCGCCCCCACACCTGAGATAGGCGTGAGGGCGGCTAGATATGCAAGGGTTGCACTACGTAAGCATGCTTAAACGAAGAACAATGCTAACCCTAACACATCTAATGATAACTACGTTGCTCGCCATCAAAAGCGCTTCGATACGAGCAACGCATGAACAACGTGGGGCTTGTGCTGCCTAGATCGCAAGATGCGATCTAGGCAGCATGTCGCTACCCGATAGAAACCCTCGAGACGAAGGAGTTGGCGATGCGCCGAGATTGGTTTGTTTTTGGGGTTGAACGTGAGTTGTTGTTTATTCCATAAACCCTAGGTACATATTTATAGTCCAGGGGACTTTCTAATGTGGGTATGCACTAAACCGTGCCCGACTAAGATTCTATCTCTAAACTAAAATAGATCTAATATGTTACAGATACACGGGCAATTAAGCCCAACTTGGTATAACAGGCCGATTCACATAATTCTCCACGTATATTTCCTTAAGCCCATCTTGACTGCGGCCCACCTCCGACTCGGTTAAATTCTGGTGATAACACATGCCCCCCTGGTTTTGGAAATGGTATTTCCAAAATCATTACGCTTCCTTTCGTCGGGTCATGTCGTGGCAGAACCGTCGCAGTATCCGTCACCATGATGACTTGCCTTCTCAACTTCTCCGCGTGATTTGGCAGTCTTTTCTCTTTCTTTCAAACACCACTTCCTCGGAAACTGCTGTGGCATTGAATTCTCACCATATCCCCTTTTATTTAACCGCTATGAACAGTTCTCGCTCGCATCCCCCTCGCATTAGCAGTCCAAAAATCCTCCGAGCGCCATCATGTCTTCTTCCTCCTCTCGCCCTATCGGACCCTTCCAGCCCAGTCCTCCATATCCCGCGAGCCGACGCCGGAGCATAACTCGGCGGCGGCCCATGCGGCCAACACCCGCCGTGCCATTGCGGCCGGGGAGGAGTCGGACCATGACTTCTCCATCCGGTCCGAGGACGACCAGTCCTCGACGGACGAGGAGAGCGACCTCCGTTTCCTCGCCGACGGGGAATCGGAGGAGGAGAGCGATGACGATCGCTTCTCCTGGGACGACTTCACCTCCTCCGAGGGGGTGGTGGAGGAAGAAGAGGAGGAGGAGGACGACGACGACGACGACTCCCTCGAGGGCTACCCACCAGCGAAGCGCCTTCGCATGTGGTGGGACGACGACAGCAGCGACGACGAAGATGGAGACGAAGCCCCCGTGGAGGGCTATGGGAGTAGCGACGAGGAGCCCATCGGCAGCAGTGCCGATGAAAGCTCTGATGATGAGGGCAGTGACGGCCCGTAGACAGGACCTCCAGCATAGGGTCAGTAGTAGTAGATGGGGCAATGTATCCCCTAGTATTTCCTTTTGTGAGCAATTAGCTCTTTATGTAAGAAATCCCGCCTATCAATGAAGAACTGTTCCCCACTTTGATTTTGCCGATTTCTTCTGAGTTTTAATTGAGCCGATTCACCCCTCCTACTGACCTTGCCGATTCATCCCCTTCATCAACATGTAATGAGCCGATAACAACACATCGGTCCTCCGACATTCATCCTTCTATTCTTCAACTCCTTAGCGAGCGCTCATCGTTTTGTGAAGAAGGTTGCAACGAAGATCAGCCGACGGTGCTTCAATCGGTCCTTCAATGGAGCATCTACCAGGCCTGTTGCCCCCCGAGTCTCAGCCAAGGCAAAACAGAGACGAGGATACGCAAATGAGCTGCATAGACCTGGGCTTGACCGTGTGTGGGGAAGTTTCTTATGCAGCGTCAGCCGATTTGAACACAAATCGGCTTCTCTGAGCGGAAACCCTTCAAGGTGAGCTGCCCCCCGAGCTTCTTTAGTTCTTGCTGGCTAGATTGGTCCCTTTCCTTTGGTGAATCTAATGTCATCTATCCTTGACCTAATCCGTTCGCCCATGCTCCTGATATTGTTCTTGAAGAGAGGATCTGAGCTTTCAAACTGCTCCTTGATAACAAATCTCCCTTTGTACTCCATTGACCCTCTGCTCGTAACAGTTACTCCCCTTAAGTCGATGGCCATACATCGGCTATGTTCGAAAATTTTCGAATTTTCACTTTTTTTTTTTTTTACGGCCGACCTGTGCATCGGCCATGCTTCCGTTGCATATCCTCGTATTTTATCTACCTGGGTGCCCCCCCGAGCCGATTCTGTCAAGAGAACTGATGGTATCGGCTCGTGTTGGATAATATGTTGAACCCAGGCAGAATGGTGGGTGAAGATAATTTTGGCCGATTGCTAGAATCGGCCTCCACGTTGCTTGCCCGTTGAAGGTTTTGTAAGTTCCCTTCATAAATTTTTTGGGGCCGATCACAAGGATCAGCTTCTCCTGGTTTGCTCGTTGGTTTGATCTTGCTACTTGGTCAGGCTGGATGAAACCAACCCAACCTCTGACTTGATGCGCTTGCTGTCGTCCACCTTGAGTGCTCCGTAGAGTCGTGGAGCGCTAAGCTCTGTCGGCAAGACGAGTACCATGTTCGTGCCAGCCGATGTCTCATCATCGGCTTTCCTCTGTTTAGGGCGCCACTCCATTTTCCGTGGGCGACCCTCTTCATCCAGGGTTCGCTGAACTTTTGCAGCCAGATCAGGCCGTGCCTTCCTTAGCGTATGCAGGTACAACCTCTCGGCTTTCTCTAGGCCGCGCAATCGCTGAACCCTGCGCTTTTGGGAACGGCTTAGTCCGTCAGGGCACCACCTTGGCCGGTGGTACCTGTCTTCTTCCACTTATCCCTCGTCTTCTGAATCCTCAAGATCTGCCCAACGAGGTGACTCAGCGCGTTCGCTTGTGGCGGGAGAGGCCCTAGGCGCTCGAACACGGACACGTTGGCTGCCTCCTTCTTTTTCGATTGCATTCGCGGCGGTTGCCGATTGTGGGCAATCGGCTCATTCCTGAATCCCAGCGAGTGTCCGAAGAAGGGGCAGTCCCAATGCCTGGCGTTGTCATCTTGCTCCCTTGATGCTTCCGTGGCATAGCGCTCGTGCTCCTCCTCATCGCGATTCTGCCGACGATGTCTTCTGGCTTCTCTAGCCAAACGATCTTCTCTATCATCGTAATTGGGTCGCCGGCGTTGGTCATACTGACTAACATATTTGTTGAGGAGGTGATCAGAGAGGGGTCGCTGATATCTTATATTCTTCACCTCTCCCTCTGTGACATAGCGCTTGCCATCATGGTGGAGCCGATCGCGTGGAGCGGCCTCCTCTGTGTCCTTGCTATGAGAGCAGCTGCCCTCATCTCCATCTTTGCCAGAGTGGTTTCCAGGTCCTACCATGTTGATGCTGAACGAGGGACCTGGCTGGCAACCTTCAGGGTAGGTGATTTCTACCATGTTAACGGCGGGGAAGGGTTGGGTGTCGACCTTCATGGCGTACTGGTTGAAAATTAGCCGCCCCTTCTCTATCGCCGCTTGGATGTGCTGACGCCACACCCGGCCGTCGTTGGTGGCATGGGAAAGCGAGTTGTGGAATTTGCGGTACGGCTTTCCGTTTAGCTCTTTCGCCGTGGGGAACTTGAGACCTTCGGGAATCGTCAAGCTGTTTCTCCTTGAGCGGGAGGTCGAAGATTTGTTCGGTCTTGGTTATGTCAAAATCAAATCCCACTGGGCGGCCCCGGTGGCTTTACCCATTTGCGGGCCACGGGGTTCCCCCCGAGTCCACTCAGCCACCTGCTATCTCTTGGCCTCCCGCGGGCACTTCATCCTCCTCCGTATCGACCATAACTACTGCACGCTTGAACTTGTCTTGGTACAGGTCGGGGTGGCGCTGTTCATATGCTGATAGTTTCGAACCATGTGCGCCGGCGAGGCATAATCTGCTTGGGAGGCCATGTCCTTGAGCTGTGTTGCAAGGCCTGCTACTGCCAACTCGGCTGCTTCCTTTTCAGTTATACGAACCGAATAACATCGGTTCCTAAGATTCCTGAAGCGCTGGATGTATTCTGTCACCGTTTCCCCGCGCTTCTGACGTAGTTGTGCTAGATCGGCAATGCCAGACTCGGAAGCTTCCGAATGGTATTGCATATGGAACTGCTCTTCCAATTGCTTCCAAGACTGGATGGAGTTTGCTGGCAAAGAGGTGTACCATCCAAAAGCCGATCCCGTGAGGGACTGTGAAAAGAGCCTCACGCGTAGCTGATCCGACACTGAAGCCGGTCCTAGTTGAGCCAAATATCGGCTGACGTGCTCGATGGAGCTGGAGCCATCTGATCCACCGAATTTGGAGAAGTCAGGGAGCCGATATTTAGGTGGCAGCGGGATCATCTCGTAATCGTCGGGGTACGGCTTGGAATAGCCGATCTGCCCTTCTTTTCGGCATCATGCCGAACCGGTCTCTCGGTATGGTACCGATCTGATCCGCTGTGCTGGCCGTAGGAGTTGTACTCCGAAGATTCGCCGGGGTGGCGTACTTGGCCTGCCATGTTTGCTTTTCCAGCTCCGAGCCGGCTGCGGGAGCCGGGCTCGGGAGTTTCGTCGGTGTGGCGTATTTAGTTAGCCACGTCTGCTCTGTCGCCGACGTTCCTCCTGTCTTCGCCGGAGTCCCCGATGTTGTGGCCTGGTTTGTGAGTGCCCAGTCACCACAATCCGGCACATACATGCACGCGTATCCATGCGGGATCTCCTTAGGCGCCTCCATTAAGAACTGGTAGTCACTGGGGTCGCCACCAATTCGTAGACGAGGAATGCCGGCGTAGTCGGCACTTCAGCGAGTGCTGCCAACGCAAATGGCAGCGGTGGACGGGGACTGGAATGGCAACTCTCCTTGATGAGTCCCGAGAGCTGGTCCCGACGGCGAGTGCTGGTGGCTCATGATCTCTTGGATCACGCGCAGAGCGACACGCTCCAGCACGTTAACCAAGTTCTCAGAGTGGCGGTGTAGCGAGTGAGCCACCAGGTAGTTGATCTCCTGCCGCAGACCCCTGGTGCGTTCCTCCGACGAGGTAGAGAGGTCTATCCCATCGAGTGCACCTTCCGGTGAGAACCCCTTCCATCTGATGCCACCAGAACGGGTTCTCTGAAAAGAGCCGATGAGGTCGGCTTCGAGGGTAGCCTTGATCTCGTTGTATTGCTTCTTGAGGTCGTCAGGCGGATCCTCGTAGGTGACTGGCGTGCCGTCCGCCATCTCGGATGTAGATGGCGATGTGGTTGATGTAGACGATTGTCCCACCGGGCGTGCCGGAATGTGTTGACTGCCAAAACCCACCGGCGGGCAGCGGCCTTGTCAACACCGTAGAGCCGGGGGAGCCTAGAGCTGCGGCTGGCTGAGACCCCTCCGAGCGACGGCCCGCAATGCTCTTCTGGTCACACGCGGCGTTGCGAAGTGCAAGGGCGTGCCACCTGACCTATACCTGGTCAGGGAGGTGATGAGGTTGCCTCGCTTAGTTTCCTGCAGGGCATACATGTAAACGTTAAATACGAGCCTCGATCGGCTCTCAGGTTATCTTGTGAATCGGCTCAAAGAGCCGATCCACCCATGATCCGTACGGGGTGCACGAATACTTGGTGGTCCTGCTTGATCAAGATGAAGCTAATGAGATCTACGACGATTTAGGGTTTTCACCGCATAACCGGATCATCCTACTCCGAGGTTGGGCCTTGCGGCCACGCACGGTGCTCGTAAGCCGATCCTAAACAAGGCCAAAAAACCAACATGAAGTTGATCCTAGGAACATCCCGTTTAGGACTTGCGAACGCCACCCTACGTGCCACTTGGATCCTCCCCCATTGTAAGGCCAAACTATTGCAGATATTAAACTAATCCTTGTAGAACAAGGAGCAATCATAACGGATCAGATCTACTAAATAATGATCAAGCGGGTGCCGCCCCCACACCTGAGATAGGCGTGAGGGCGGCTAGATATGCAAGGGTTGCACTACGTAAGCATGCTTAAACGAAGAACAATGCTAACCCTAACACATCTAATGATAACTACGTTGCTCGCCATCAAAAGCGCTTCGATACGAGCAACGCATGAACAACGTGGGGCTTGTGCTGCCTAGATCGCAAGATGCGATCTAGGCAGCATGTCGCTACCTGATAGAAACCCTCGAGACGAAGGAGTTGGCGATGCGCCGAGATTGGTTTGTTTTTGGGGTTGAACGTGAGTTGTTGTTTATTCCATAAACCCTAGGTACATATTTATAGTCCAGGGGACTTTCTAATGTGGGTATGCACTAAACCGTGCCCGACTAAGATTCTATCTCTAAACTAAAATAGATCTAATATGTTACAGATACACGGGCAATTAAGCCCAACTTGGTATAACAGGCCGATTCACATAATTCTCCACGTATATTTCCTTAAGCCCATCTTGACTGCGGCCCACCTCTGACTCGGTTAAATTCTGGTGATAACAAGTTCTTATGTGGAGCTCAATATTTGCCATGCTCTAGCTTATGTGATAAGCAATGAATGATCAAGATCTTGAGTGCTTGATTCCAAGTGAAGAATTCAAGTTATGGCTCTAAGTCGGTGTCATGATAGTCTCATAAGTTGAGCTATGGTTGACTAAGATTTAGAGCATGCAAACAAATGAAGAATTCTATATACACCTCAAGATAGTATGATAGGGCATCAGAAGATATAAGTTTGACCAATACAAAGAGTGAAGAATAGATTCAAGATTGGTCAACACATGAAGCATGAAGAATGTGCCACGTGAAGTCATGTGGTATGGTAAGCCTTTTCAATTATGCTTCATGAACTAACCCATCATATATGTGCCCTTGTGTTGTCTATATGGGTTAGGTATCTTTTCATGGGCATGCATCAAAAGTGAGATCTCATATAGCCCATGAGAGGATAACATCAAGTGGTGATCGTCATCAACGTTGAGTTGCGCAAGTTCAAGTTGAGCATCTCAAGACGATCTTATGCTTGAAGCTTGCCGTCCATTTGGTGATAATGGACATGTAAAGATGTGCATCAATGGAGCTTTCCCATCATGGTGTATGGGGGAGCATTTGTGAGTCTTCGCAAAGTAACAATGATCAAGTGAGACTTTTCGGCTTGAATGAAGCATGGAGCATCATCATCAAGATCAAGCGGAATGCGCAAGGCAAAGGTATGGCTTGCTAGGTTTTCCTTTTACCGGTCTCAAGGTGGTTGTTGGGAGACCGGATTATAGGATAGATGGCCGCACTATCAGGAGGGGCTTTCAGTTGGGTAACTTGATCACATCGTCTTAGGGAGCTCAATCCTTTGCATACTTTGGATATCCCTATTACTTCTTGGTGTTTCTATGTGAGAGGTTCTTGATCTTGTTGCTAGCTTTACAACAAGCCCAAGTTCATCGAAAACGGAATACGCATGCATCTTCTACTGCGTTTTCGAGTTTGGACGTCTTCATCGTTTCTTGACGGTGGGAGACTCCCTCTCTAGAATTATCTACAAATATCATGTGAGGAGTCTCCATATTTTCAACGAAATTGGTTTCATGTCAATCGGAGTTCGGGAGCATTTTCTGTTTAAAATGAAAATAAAAGGTCTTCAGGGGTCCTGCATTTTCCGGTCCCACGCTCGATTGGACCGGCCGTGGCTCCGGCTGGCCCGGCGCAGACCGGCCCCTGGACCGGTGCACACCGGGCACTATCCAGTAAGGTTTCCAGCTTCGCCTGGTGCTGATCCGGCCTGAGGTCCGGTTTGGACCGGCCGGGTCCGGCCCCTCGTCCGGTCTGACCGGGCGGTGGACCGGCCTCGCCGGCGCAGGTTCTGCAAGTCCTGGTCTCGCCCCGGTCTCGGGGCGGCGCACGATCCGGTGCCGGCTGGATGGTCCGGCCTGTGGCCCGGTCTGACCGGCCCCTAGCCCGGTTGACCGGCTCCCTCGACTGATGCTGAGCTGATCACTTCCCCAACGGTTATATTTCGGCTTGGGCTATTGATACATCATAA
>NC_061510.1:115553504-115623939 GCF_022539505.1 Lolium rigidum
GAAGCTCATCGACGATCCCGGCTGAGCGGCGTGGAGCCGGAGGAAGCAGCATTCCGCTAGTAGCGTCGGGGAGATCCGGTCATGCAGTTGAAGGGAGATCCTCGTGAGAACCTATTCCGCTGCCAGGACTTGGGGGGTGGGAGGGCTCGCCCGGGGGCTCTTAGGGCTCTTGGCAGCAAGACGCTCCTCCTCATCATCATCTTTAGACGCCGAAGAGACTATCACCACTTCCTTCACCCGGGCACGGGTGGCGGGGGCGTGAATTTTGCTGCATAACGAAGGCCTAAGGCGTGAGCCAAACAGAATCGGACTAGCGCACCGGGGGCTCGGTTGAAGAGGATTACCTTGGGAGCTCTTGGATGGACCAGGGCCTCTGTCCAAATTCGGATCTTTCCCAAGGGAAGGAGCGGCAAGGGGACCAAGCGAACCGGCGATCGCGGCTCCCGGGTGGACTTCCGAGGTCCTCTTTGCTGCCGATGCGGCGTCGTCGCCATCCCCACGAGGGCACTTGGCCGACAATGCCACATCGTCACCGAAAAAGGAATATCAGCCGACGCAACAAGAGGATAAAGGAAGAGAAGAATATGAGGGCACACTCACTCGGCTCCAGGTTGGAGTCCTACGGAAGTCACGATCGAGAGACAAATTCGGCGCCTGAGCAGTACCCGCCAATGGGCTCGGCCTGGGAGTCTCTAGTTGGGGGCGATGATGCCCCGGGGATGGATATCCCCGAGTGACATGGGTTTGCGTAATTGGGTCAGCTACTTAGGCAACCCTGGTGTATATTCAGGAGAAGACCACAAAGCCAGAAGAAGAAGCCCGCAAAGCAAGGCTTGCCGTACAAGGAAAGGCATGTACAAGGAACCGACATTGTCATAGTTAGGCAAGTGTAAACCTACCCGAACTGGATTATGTGACATGGCCTCTTATATAAATGCTAGGAGGAGCCAGCCGGGAGGAGATCGAATCATTGTTGTAAACCCTAGTTTGTTCTAGCTTACGGTGCTTTAGCCTCATAATCAATCTATTGGATAGGCTTGTTTGTCTGACCAATCGACGAACCACAAACGCAGCACCTTCTCCCGAAACCCTAAGTCCATCATCCATGGACATTGTCGAGGTTAACTCTCATCAATTGGTGTTGTCACCGGGGGTGGTCCCGGGGAAATCCTGGTCGGAGCTTGCCGGGGAGAGGTTGCACCTCCCAGGTTTGGGGTGGAGGGAACCCGGTGGCCGAATCAACGGAACGTGATCATCCTCATCGGGGAGCGGGGTTGTACCGCACACACGGCAAAAGGATCCTTCGTTGGGGCTGAGGCAACATACTTGGAGCGGCGTTCTCGCCATGGTGCCTGTGAGGAGCGGCAGAGGTCACTGCTGCCGGGCGGGCTGCCTTAGGCGGCCCTGGGAGGGTCCCCCTGCTGCTTACCGTGAACTCCTTGCCTTTCTCGGAGGAGCTGGTTGGGCCATCGCTTGCGCAGGTGCCGCTCAATCTACTCCGGGAAGCCCACCGATGGACTATTCCGATCTCGTTGCATTGCGACATCCGGGCAACAACGGAGTCGAGTTTTTCTCGGTTCTCAAAGAGTGCTCGGGGTTTCCAACGAAGGCGGCCCTATGCCTTAGGCACCCCCACAAAGAAGATCCACCTTCCAATCAAGATCGGATGTGGTCGGAACGAGTGCCCGCCGGTGAAGAGGCGGGCACGATCATGCACATGCTTGAGTAGCCAGGTGGGGACATAGCAGCGATGTAGGGGAGCTAGGCGAGTGCTTGAGGAAATGGTATGTCACACGGGTGACCCGTCAACCCGAGTGCTCTCAGATCCTTGATGCGCTCGAAGGCACATGCGAAGTCCGCGTCACGCTCCCACGGCATCGTCCGGTTCTCCTGCTCGGGAGGACCCGTTGGCTCGGCTAGCAACTCATTGGGCTCTAGGAAGAGCACCCGAGCACCACTCCGACGCCACTCCGGTTGTCGTGCTCATCCTCTCCATCCCGATGTACTCATCCGGGCTGCGGAGGATGAACATGACCCCATCAGCGATGTCACGGTTCATCGAGCGCATATAGTATAAGTGGCATAACAAGGCCACGGTGGGAAGAATCCCTACGAAGGCCTCGCAGGTGCTCGGAAGACCTCTAACGCGAGAAGACCATTAGGGTGCGGGTGAGCTAGCAGGAGACCGTACTCCGCGGGACCGCCACCATGAAGGCTGAGAGCGGCGGGACTAAGCCCACCACAAGGAATCAAGAGTACTCCCTCACGTACCACTCGTTGATTCGGAGGTGTTCATCGATAGGGTGCTCGGTTGCCCCATTCTCGTTGTAGGAGGAGGCCACCATGTCCGCCAGGTGATGACCCACAAGTATAGGGGGTGTATCGTAGTACTTTCGATAAATAAGAGTGTTGAACCCAACGAGGAGCAGAAAGGTATTGATGAGTAGTTTCGATCAAGGATTCACTATAAACACTAGCAAACAGGTTTTCAGAGGTGCGTAGTTGGTATTGCAGATAAATAAAGTACGAGTAAATAAAATACGGTAATAATAATTGCAGCGAGTGGTCCAATCTTTTTAGAGCAAAGGACAAGCCGGTTGTACTTATGATGACCAAACATTCCTGAGAACACTACTGGAGTTTCGGTCAAGTGCTTTCGTTTCACATAGCTAAATAATCTTCATTTTCATTGGTTTGGTAAGTATTGTGTGGTTAACCTATGCTAATGCACTACCCCAACTTGGACTAATGGATACTTGTGATTATACCCCTTGTGAGCATCTGCAACTACAAGAAAGTAATTAAGATAAATCTAACCACAGACCTTAAACTTTGAGATCCTACACTCTCTCGTGCACCGCTTTCCTAACGGGGGTTTGGGTTTACGTCGCTCCCGCAACCCCGCAATTAGTAGCCAAATACACGATGCATTCCCCCAGGCCCATAAAGGTGAAGTATCATGTAGTCGACATTCACATGATACCACTAGAAGAATAACACCACAACTTAAATATCAAACCATTAAATATTACTCAATATAGTTCTACTGCTAACAGCATGACTTCTCCCACGTCCTCAACAACTAAACGAACTACTCACGAAACATCATATGGATCATAATCAGTGGTGATATAATAATGAATAACAATCTGGACATAAACCTTAATTCAATGGTTTCACTCAATAGCACTGATACGTCCAAAACGTATCTATAATTTTTGATTGTTTCATGTTAATATTATGCCTTTGGCACTTGTTTTTATATTAATTTTATGATTTATTTGGACTAACCTATTAATAGTTGCAAAAGTGCACAATGTTCTTGTTTTACAGTTTGATGTGTAGAAATTATCAAGAATAAAAGAGGAAACCCTGTTGGAGTCGAATTGATACTTTGCTGAAATCTGTCCCAGAACTGTTTTCGGAAATTGTCTGTTTGACCCTCGAAGATGACCTCCAACGGAGTTGGGCCTGAAGAGAAAGTTGTAGATAACTTTCTGCTGAACGTTCTAGAGTTAAAATTGTGTCCAATCGGAGTCCGTATGCGGCCTGTAGGCCCGTTTTGGTGGAACCCTAAAAGGGGGTGACGAAAATCCGAGAAGCTATATAAAGGGAGGAAACCTAACTCGTGGAGGACACCTCCACCCACGAATTTCAGCCACCAAAAGCCACGTTTTTGCCTCCCCCATGGATCCCATCTCCATGGGGAGGCCTCCCTGAAGCCATGAAGGAGATAGGCTAAGGGGCGGCGCTCCCCAACCTTGCCGGCGGCGGGGAAAGGAGTTCCCCGCGCCGCCGGCGCCGCCGCCGCCATGCACCACCGCGCTGCCCTCTCCGACGTCTTCACCGCCATCTCCATCACCATCTCCTCCTTGTATTCAGTGGTTCATCCTCTCATAAACCTCTGTACCGTCCTATGTAAACATGGTGTTTGATGCTATAATACTCATCCTACGATCTATGTTATGTTTATGTAGTATATTTATCTTTTGATTGCTTTGTTGAATGTCTATGGTTCATTAGAGTTGTATGTTGATATGGTACTGTCTTTTGGTGTCCATTATACTTGTGCGCGCATTGATCAACACCATAGGGTTAGTAGTATGTGCAAAGGAAGGGGGTAGTCCTACCGGAGTGACAGAAACCTGAGGCCTCAAACCGGTTAGTTGCATATATGGGAGTAAGAGGACCATAAACTTAAGGCTATGGTTGGGGAAACCTTAATGCATTGTTAGTATTTACGGATGTTTTCTTACAATCCAATCATATAGTACTTGTAATCCCAAGTAGTGGAACGCTTGTATATTTAGCATCTCCCACATTGAAAACTAAATCAAAGACAATGAACTAAATGTCTTCACTAATTAATCTTGGACAAAGTCACCACTATTACCACCACTTCTCCACACTCATGGTACTGTTAGTATATGGTTACTTAGTGTACTTTATTGCTGCAGCACTAACATTTACTTTCATGTATTTATTATCTTGCAAAGCTATCTCTCATACCCGTATTGTCACAGTAGTTTTATTTCCTAGATGAAGCAAACACTTAGTGCGCGTAGAGTTGTATCAGTGGTTGATAGAACTTGAGAGAGTACTTATCCTACCTTTAGCTCCTCGTTTGGTTCGACACTCTTACTTATCCGAAAGGCTACACGTGATCCCCTATACTTGTGGGTTATCAAGACCTTTTCTGGCGCCGTTGCCGGGAGCCATAGCGTAGGTTAATGTTCTTGTGTGCACTTGTTTGCTTTATCTCTAAGTAGTTTTTATTTTCAGTTTTAAGTTGTTCTCTATCTTAGTATGGATAGGGAATGCGAATTACAAAAAAAATTTAGTTGTAATTGTTATCTAAACGTTTTCAAAAAGAGAGTGATTGGAAAGATGAGCAATGATTAAGTGGGGGTCGACCTTGAACACTTGTGTTCATGCCTATGAAATCAAAGCAAATCTTTTCATGGAAGCTTCTCATCCAAAAACATGTAAATATTGTGTATATGCCTCTATACATAGAAATAAAATTGGTTATAACAATCTCTAGTAGAAAGTTGATGCTAGATTTGGATTTCTGCACATAGACAGATTTTTTCCGTCCACCGTATTGAGCTTTAAAAATTCCAGAAAAATTGAAACATTCTGAAAAAAATTCGTGTGTGATCCTCAGATATGTACGGAACTTTCATTAACTTTGACTTTTCTGATTTGAGGTACGTAGATAGGTTGAAAAATTCCATCTTTACTGATTGTTCTGTTTAGACAGATTTTGTGCTTCTCTGTAAATAAAATCGTGATAAATCCCAGAATATTATTTTGGCCTGAACTTTTTTGTGCATAAACCTGAGATTATTATCTGTCTTTCATTAATTTTGAGTTTTGTCATTTGAGTTATAGAACTATCTCGTTAAGTATCATCTTTACAGACTATTCAGTTTTGACAGATTTCTATCGTGTTTATTCAATATTGTACTTAGGGTCTCTTGATTTCCTTAGTTTTTCGACGGACAACGGAATAATAAGAACTTAGGTATATACAGTGGCTAATGTTAGATAAATATTATGTAATTTGTCAATGCTTGAACATGAGTGGATTTTATTTAATGAGTACTAACCCTACTAATGAGTTTTGTGAAGTTTTATGTGGATGTAGCTTATAAAATCCAATCGATATGGCGATATGAGATGAACAATAAGAAGCAAGAGCTCAAGCTTGGGGATGTGTAGGTGCATCCCAACAACATATTCAAGAACATACAATCATCTAAGCTTGGGGATGCCCGAGTCATCCCTTATTCATCAACAAACATGAGGTTATCTCGTTCTAACTCTATATTACCCGTCCACATGATATGAATCGTCTTAACGTGTATTATAGTTGCTTTTATATGTCTTGGTTTTACCTTCTTTAGTTTTTTTAGGCTTCTTATTTGGTATTTATTGCTTATTTGCTTTCACTTATAATTTTAAAACAATAAAATATTTTCTTTTGTTTTGCTTCTTTGTTGGATTCTTTATTTGGTTGTTACTTTTGGTTTTCTTTTAGAGTTTTCCTTGCTGCAGCTAGAATGTTTAGGTCTTTTTTAGCTTCTGATCTATTAGTTTATCAAAAATTAAGTACCAAAATTTACCCATTTAGCTTAGTTGATACATTTGTAAAAATTGATTTTCTGTTTTCAGGATCTACTGCTCATTGCGCGATTTTTCATGTTTTACTGGTAGTTCTAAAAATCAATAAAAAAATACGGATTATGTATCACCTAATTATATGCATGCATAAAAATTGGCTAAAATTTCTGACATGTTTAAGTGCACCTAATAATTACGTTTTCCAGCTGCTGTTTTTCTGGACAGATTCTGACTTTTGTTGCAAGAGTGGCCTCTTTTCGTTTTCATTTGATTTTTATGGGTTCTTACCTTTCATTTATAATTTGGCCATCTAAGAAAACTTTCTGTAACTGAAAAACAAAATTTGATTTGGTTTAATAGCAGCACTTTGGAAATATTATCTATTGCACTAATGTCTAACCGCAGAAAAGAATGGGAAAGTTTTTGTGTTGAAGTTTTTCACAGAGAATGAAGGAACACCAAACTCTGAAATATTGAAGATTGGCCAAAGTCATAAGCTTGGGGATGTCCCCGCATCCCTCTTCATCAATAACCCCTCGGTTTGCAAACCTTCAAACTTTTTTTTTTGAGCAACATATGAATTTGACTAAACTTGAAGCGGTTGTATTTTATTATCTATTTATCTTAGCATCAAACACCAGTTACATTAATAAGTGGATCGTCACATATATTACTTATCTTCTGTTTTCAACGTTTACTTGGTTAATGGATTATTTGATTGAACTTAAAAATGATGTGTGAATGATATTGTTTAGTGGTTATGATTTCTTATGGATAGTCTCAACTAGCTAATAGTGTATATTATGATGTTAACATGTATTGTCCTGTTCATAAGATGGTATGGTATTGTGGTATCCTCCTCTGAATGATTCACTTGAATTGACTTGGCACATGCTCACGCATGCTCATGACTGAAAAACAAAAAGTCAATTAAGCCTTGATGATTTACTTCACCTCAGAGTTCTAGTATCACTTTTATGTCTCCGTTAATTTTGTTCTGTCGCAAGCATGATTATGACGGCTATTGCTCTCTTGATTGTCGCTTTCCAGTCTACTGCTAGCCTTCACTTGTACTGAGCGGGAATGCTGCCCGTGCTTCCAAATTCCTTAAAACCAAGTTATTCCAAAGAGTCCACTATAAATTCCTATGCATGGAATTTTCAACCATTCCAAGTAAATTTTCATGTGCTACCTTTAAAACCTTCAAATTACTTCTCAATTTGTGTCAATGTTTTATAGCTCATGAGGAAGTATGTGGTGTTTTATCTTTCAACCTTGTCATTTACTCCTGACAGACTTTCACCAATGGACTAGTGGCATATACATCCGCTTATCCACTAATTTTGCAAAAAGAGCTGGCAAATGGGGTGCCCGGTCCCAATTAATTACAACTTTAACCGCTTAATTCTCTTCACATTTTTGCCCTGATCCAATCAATCAAGCAATGATACCAGTTTTTAACTGCATGTGTAAACAAAAGAGAAGATGGATGATCTACCCTTGGGTAGAAATAACGTCCTTCATGGGAGCCGCTCTTGAAAGTCTGGTTGACAAGGGGGTTAGAGTGCCCACTACCATTCGTTGACAACAACAAACACTTCCCAAAACAATTTTACTTCTGTTTTAAAAATGAAAAGCTCTAGCACATGTTAATCACTGCTTCCCTCTGCGAATGGCCTATCTTTTACTTTTATGTTGAGTCACGATCCTTTCTTTGAGCACCTTTTTGAGAGCATAACTGTCATTCTTAATGTAATGTGCTTGTCCCAGAATGCGGTTAACTGCGGTATAACTTTGATGCTTTTATCTTTGATATTCTTACTTCTAGTCTTCACTTGAACTTCAGAGCTGCCTTGGCATTTATGTTTTGCTCCACAATTAAGGGCAAGCGAGATGCCGCTCTACCATGCTTTACTATGATCATTACAATCTTGTTGATGTTTATAAATTTTATATTATGAACTCTTAGTTGGTTGATACTTTTCATTAGGTAACATGATTGCTAAGTTTTATTATCCATACATCATGCAATTGTTATAGACCTGATCACAGCATTTACAATCAAACAAAATGTTATCATTTATCTACTCGAGGGCGAGCAGGAATTAAGCTTGGGGATGTTGATACGTCCATAACGTATCTATAATTTTTGATTGTTTCATGTTATGCCTTTGGCACTTGTTTTTATATTAAGTTTATGATTTATTTGGACTAACCTATTAATAGTTGCAAAAGTGCACAATGTTCTTGTTTTACACTTTGATGTGTAGAAATTATCAAGAATAAAAGAGGAAACCTTGTTGGAGTCGAATTGGAACTTTGCTGAAATCTATCCCAGAACTGTTTTCGGAAATTGTCTGTTTGACCCACGAAGATGACCTCCAACGGAGTTGGGCCTTAAAAGAAAGTTGTAGATAATTTTCTGCTGAACGTTCTAGAGTTAAATTTCGGTCCAATCGGAGTCCGTATGCGGCCTGTAGTCCCGTTTTGGTGAAACCCTAAAAGGGGGTGACGGAAATCCGAGAAGCTATATAAAGGGAGGAAACATAACTCGTGGAGGACACCTCCACCCACGAATTTCAGCCATCAAAAGCCACGTTTTTGCCTCCCCCATGGATCCCATCTCCATGGGGGAGGGCTCCCTTGAAGCCATGAAGGAGAGAGGCTAAGGGGCGGCGCTCCCCAACCTTGCCGGTGGCGGGGAAAGGAGTTCCCCGCGCCGCCGGCGCCGCCGCCGCCCTGCGCCACCGCGCTGCCCTCTCCGACGTCTTCACCGCCATCTCCATCACCATCTCCTCCTTGTATTCAGTGGTTCATCCTCTCATAAACCTCTGTACCGTCCTATGTAAACATGGTGTTTGATGCTATAATATTCATCCTATGATCTATGTTATGTTTATGTAGTATATTTGTCTTTTGATTGCTTTGTTGAATGTCTATGGTTCATTAGAGTTGTATGTTGATATGGTACTGTCCTTTGGTTTTCATCATACTTGTGCGCGCATGGATCAACACCACAGGGTTAGTAGTATGTGCAAAGGAAGGGGGTAGTCCTGCCGGAGTGACAGAAACTTGAGGGCACAAATCGGTTAGTTGCATGTATGGGAGTAAGAGGACCATAAACTTAAGGCTATGGTTGGGGAAACATTAATGCATTGTAATTATTTACGGATGTTTTCTTACAATCCAATCATATAGTACTTGTAATCCAAAGTAGTGGAACGCTTGTATATTTAGCCTCTCCCACATTGAAAACTACATCAAAGACAATGAACTAAATGTCTTCACTAATTAATCTTGGACAAAGCCACCACAATTACCACCACTTTTCCACACTCATGGTACTGTTAGTATATGGTTACTTAGTGTACTTTATTGCTGCAACACTAACATTTACTTTCATGTATTTATTATCTTGCAAAGCTATCTCTCATACTCGTATTGTCACTGTAATTTTATTTCCTAGATGAAGCAAACGCTTAGTGCGCGTAGAGTTGTATCAGTGGTTGATAGAACTTGAGAGAGTACTTATCCTACCTTTAGCTCCTCGTTTGGTTCGACACTCTTACTTATCGTAAAGGCTACACGCGATCCCCTATACTTGTGGGTTATCAGCTATAAATAGCCCTTCTTCCACCTTTGGGCTGGATAAGTTCTTCCACTCTCTCTCCTCCATTGTTGAATTTGAAGAACTTGCCCTCTCTCTTGATTCCCCCCATGATTCTTGCTCATTCTTGAGGGATCTAAGAGAGGAAATCTAGATCTACAATCCCCACCAATCCTTTTCTCCTATAAGTGAGGGGAACCCTTTGGATCTAGATCTTTGAGTCATTTGTTGATTTCCTCTTTGTTCTTCCTCTCTAATCTCATCCTAGCATTTGTGCTTTGGTGGGATTTGAGTGTGAAGGATTTGAACACCTCTAGTGTTCTTGCTTTGCATCATTGCATAGTGTTGAGCTCTCCACCACGATTAGTTCGACTGAGAGACCGTGAGCTTGTTACTCTTGGGGGGAGACCTCCTAGTTGGCTTGGCGGTTGGTGCTACGGTGATCTCTTCAAGGAAGATTGTGAAGAGACCCGGGCTTCTCCTTCGTGGAGCTTGTGAAGTGATTTTGGAGCTTTCCATCTCCGGAGTGGAGGAAAAGCTAACCATAAGGAAAGTGCCATTATCCTTCGTGTGTTTGGCTCGGAGAATAGGGTGAGCCTTCGTGGGACCTCCACCCCGCCAAATGTGATGTACCTTCTTGCAAAGGAAGGGAACACGGGAATACATCCTCGTCTCCGCGTGCCTCGGTTATTTCTATACCCGAGCTTTCTTTCCTTGTGATAGCCATCGTGCTTGAAGTACATATATCTTGCTATCACTTGTGCTACATATATCTAGTGCGTATCTTGCTTAACTCTAGTTGTTGTTGTTGCACTTAGGTGAGCCTAGAATATTTAGGTTTTGTGCTTGTAAAATAAACGTTAGTTTAATTCCGCATTCTTATAAGCCAAATCCGTAAGAGTTTTTAAAACGCCTATTCACCCCCTCTAGGCGACATCTCGTCCTTTCAAAAAGCTCCCGCCGAAGTCATCTCAACCGTAGTAACCTGCCCTACCGGTCGCTTGATTAGATTTTTAATCACATTCATCTTTCGATAATATTGAGGTAACTTGTGAACTAAGGTCCATATTGGCATAAATTCAAGCTCAATTGTCTCCAGATCCGAGAAACCATCATACGGTGCCATGATGATAGCCCAATCTCTGAATAGCCACATGCCACACTGCGTGACCTTTTCCCAATCGCCAAGGTAGCTGCACTAAATCACAAATAGTTTATTAGCAACAGGATGGATAGTAATCTCTTTTGCAGAATTCCAGGCAAAATACATATGTTGAAAGAAGGCTTCATGGATGAATTTTTTGGAGAAATGCACTCTTGCTACCACTAACCATCGTGTACTCTCAACTAGCTCAACATCTTACTCCTCGAGAACGAGATCATTGAACTCCTCGTCATCAATCTCTAAATTTTTGAACATAGCATCAATACATCTATCCTGCCAAGAGCCCGTGTTCGTAGAACAATCTCTCTCTCCCCCTCAGATAAACCTTCATCGCAACGCCTTCCTCTGCCACAACAACATTTTTTACCGCTGCACCAACTGCTCTAGGATCGACAGTCGCCGCCGCATCATAACCACCCAGGGTCGAATTTGACTTAGTTTCCGACATGGTTTGTTCTCCACGAAAGCCAAAACCTCACCACGAGAACCCTAGCCTGATCTGGGGGACGAGGTCACCAAAAATCAACATTGAGAAAACTCCGGGAGGGAGATAGGGGAATCGGAGAAGTGGATCGAGTAGAAAACGAGATCGCCTCTGTCACCGGAGGGAGTACAAAGCCCTAGGGGTACGACCTTATATGGCAACAATATTTCTAGTTCGGCGGTGGACAGAAACAAAACTCTTTTAAGTCAGTGAAATCTTAGTGTTCAGTTTCCGAAAGAACATTTCATGATCTCTAGGGTTTTGTGTGTTTAAGAAAATACACCGGTGATGATCTAACATGTTGCTAAGTAAGTGGTCACCGCTGTTAAAATCAAACCTCCCAAAAGGAAGAAAAGAGATGAGTTGAAAATGCCCTAGGCCGGCACTGCCGGCTGAACATGTTTTGAGAAAATGACCTAGGTTTTCTGCAGGGCGGCACTGCCGGGGTTTGGAGGCCGGCACTGCCGCCGAAACATCCCCAACGAGCAGAATTGGCTGAGGGGTATTTAAGGGACCCTTCTTCTACCTTGGAAAGTAGCTCCTTCTCACCAAGAACACACCATTAAGCTGAGCCACGAAAATCATCAGATCTCCTTCCTCAACCACCCAAAGCTCTTGACCCTTGAAGAATCGAAGGAGAAGACCCGGATCCACATCTTCAACGAACCGATTTGCATTTCCCCCTCATTTGCTTGAGGGACCCTTTGATAGTGTTCCCTTTTGGAAACCCTAGTTCTTGTTGCTTGATTGATCTTGTTGTTGTATTGTTACAGCTATTGGGAGCCTCCTATAAGTTGTGGATGTGTGCCCCAAGAACCTTGTAAAGGCCCGGTTTCCTCCTCGAGAAAATCCCTTAGTGGACAAGTGAGCTAGGCCTTTGTGGTGTTGCTCACCGGAGAATAGGGTGATGCATTCGTTGCGTTGGTCAGGCCTTTGTGGCGACCACACCCCTCCAACGTAGAAGTACTTCCCCTCAAAA
Organism: Lolium rigidum; assembly: GCF_022539505.1. Classification (NCBI taxonomy): domain Eukaryota; kingdom Viridiplantae; phylum Streptophyta; class Magnoliopsida; order Poales; family Poaceae; genus Lolium; species Lolium rigidum. Next base: position 115,565,866 of record NC_061510.1, read on the forward strand.
GGAAGGAACTACGGGAATCATACCTTGTGTCTCCGCCTGCTCCACCTTTGGTTACCTATATCCTTTATTGCATTACTATATCTTGCTTAGTAGTGTATCTTGTAATCTAGGGAAATTCACATAGTTGCATTTCACATAGTTGCATATCTAGAGAATTTACCTTTACGTCAAGCCTTAATTAAAAAGAACTAAAAATTAGGTAGCACCTATTCACCCCCTCTAGGTGCGGCATACGATCCTTTCAGTTTCAGAGCATGTTAACGAGCACTGCGTGTTAATGAGTTAATGTAGTTACTAGAATAGATCTACAAAATAAAATATTCCCATGTATCGTTTGAGTAGGTTTAAAGTTGGTCTGAACATAACTAGACTGTTAGAGCAGCACAAGCATGTCTATAACTCTATGTATGTTACACTACGGACTTATAGAAGCAATATGCCATTTGCAATGCAATGAAATACGATCGAGGAGCAAAGAGATGAATCGACGAAAATAAACAATGGTAGGAAGGACATGACGTACGCGGGGCGATGTTGTGCTTGGTTGAGAGGGGAGGGGGCAGCAGCGGCGAGCGTGGTGAGGCCAAGGTTGAGGCCAGCGAACTTCGACGTGGAGAACCTGAGGGAGGTGGAGGCATCAGGGTTGGATTGGAGAAGCAGGGCCCTGGCGGCGGCGGGCACGGAGTAGGAACACAACCTTAACACCAGGATTTCTGACTGATTGAAACTGACTCCCTGAATTTGGGAGGGGGAGGAGAGCACACGCGCACGGACGAAAGGGAGGAAGAGGGTAACAAAGCCAGCGAGCCCACGACTAGCTCCGGGCCGGTCCAACTCGAGCGAGGCCTGCACTTGCGAGTTGCGACCGTGTGAAGACTTGGGATGTTATTTGGGCTCTCCAAGTAAGGAAATGGGAAATGCAGTATAAGGCTGCATTTATATTGGACCAACCCACTAGGCCCAGCTGAGAGCATCTCCTTTATCATCAGTCTAGCAGAGAACGCCGTTCACGCCCCCACGGAGCATTCGAGAAAAGAAAACGGAGTGTGCTCGTATCAGCCGCGGGGCGGCGCCGGCGGGATTGAGGACGTACCAGGACAGGGTGGAAGGGCGATCGGGCGGAGAGCCGGAGAAGACACAGGTGAGCTCGAAGCAAGCATCCAATCTTGGTCCTTCTTTTCCGATCTACTTAATCGCCTAAAACCCTAGTTTGTCCCCTACTCGTGAACCCTAGTTAATCTGTCAAGAAATGTTTGCAGAAATCGAGGGTTCTTCCACCACCACCAAGATGGAGGCGAAGCTGAACATGATCACGGAGCAGCTGAAGGAGCTGCCTTTGCTCAGGAAGCAGCTCGGCGAGCACCAAGGTGGCCTCGAGCAGCTGGCTTACCAGATCGGTCTGGCGGCAGAGCTGGTGGGTGAGGTGAAGAAGGACCAAGCGGAGGCGCGCGCAGCGGCGTTGCGGGGGGCGCCAGCGCCGGCTGCAGGGGCAGCCGAAGGAGGATACGATTACAGACGTCTGGTGAAGGTGCAGTTCCCTGCCTTCAGTGGAGAGGAGCCCAAGATGTGGCAGCTCCGCTGCAAATCCTACTTCGAGTTCTACCAGATGCCAACGGAGCTGTGGGTTTCCTGGGCGTCGTTTCACATGGAAGGGAGGGCCGCTGTGTGGATGCTGACACAAGACAAGAAGCAACTCGAGGAGGGTGGATGGGATCGATTTTGCCAGGCCGTGCAGGAGAGGTTTGGGCCAGATGACTACCAGAAAAAACTCAGGGCCCTGATGGAGCTGAGGCAAGACGGGACAGTGGGGGAGTACAGAGACCAATTCGAAGAGCTCATGTGCCATGTGATGTCGTTTGATCATGGCATGGGCATGGTCTTTCAGGTGACTATGTTCATGAGGGGCCTGCGACAGGAGATAAGCGGCGTGGTGAGATTGCATAGACCCAAGTCAGTGGATGATGCTGCCGAATTGGCGATGCTGCAAGAAGAAGTTCTCGAAAATGCAAAACAAAGAGCTCAGCGGGTCTACTACGAAGAATGAGATGCTACACTTGGCAGGTGTGGTGTAAGTACTGGTGGTGGGGATGCGAATCCTGTGATGACATAGATGGTTCTAGTTTTAAAATTCCTAAGTTGCTTTGGTTAAACTTTGCCCTTGGAGGAGGGAGCACCTGATTTGCTCTTAGTTTAGGAAGCACTTTGCAATGCTCCATTGATAATGCAATATCTGTGGTGAATTTTAATCTGTTGAATTTTATTTTGCTTGTACCCTTGCTTTAGATATGCAAAATCTGTGGTGAACCTTTAGCTAGCAAGCTCTTTTTGTCTGATCCAAAAGCTCTGACTTAATCTGTTTCAGTGTTAAGAACACGGAAGATCATGGTTACCTGTTCTTACATGTGTGAACATCTATGCTTGAGATGTGTATCTTTTTTTTCGAAATGGGGAATATGACCCCGGCTTGAGATGTGTATCTGTGATGAGGTTTGATCCATCTTCTTTTTGTCTGATCCACATGCTACATGTTCAAACTTTTATCATTGGTGACATGAAACTTTTGATATGTCAATAGATTGCTATGCTTGAAATTAGTAAGTTTTCACTTCAACGCAGGAAAGGCTTAGGTGTGTCTGCATGTGGATATAGATAGATTCAAGGCAGCGTTGTTGTATTGAAGTCGATGTTTCTACATATTTTATTAGATCATGTTCTTATCTCAAGAATACATGAGTCCACTTCTGCATTGTACGTGGCAGTGGAAAACTACTTCTCTAGGAAGTGTTTATCTACTTCAAGGCAGAGTAGTTGTTTTGAAGTCAATGTGTGTACATATTTTCACCAGATCATATTTTTATCACCAGATTACATGGTTCTAGTTCTGCATTGCACATAAAGGTTTTCGGCAATGGAAAACTACTTCTCTATGTAAACCAGAAGTGTTTAACTGAAGATGTTAACACACTTTATACTGTAAATCTGCAAGTTTGTAAATTTTGTGGGAATGGTTTAGGTGTCTTGGTGTCTTCAGTTATGGATATAGGATAGGCTCAGCTGTTCAGGCCCGGGTGGGCAATAAATCAATGTTGGTAAATATTTTTATCATACCATGTTTCTTTACAGATATTAAATTTCAGTTTTGCATCTTGCATCTTTCTGTTATCTGGACGTCTTCAGCTTGAGAATTGATGGTGTCGCAAGCCTGTAAGTACTATGACATTTTTCTATATTAATATTAAAGGATAACAATTACACCCAGTCTCTGCAACAACGCAATGCCGTAAAACATTACGGATGCACACAACCAAAAAAGAGAAAAAAGAAAACTAAGAAATCAAAGTCCCGCTACAGTATCACAGCCCTAGCAACAGTAATACAACCACCACCAAGACAACACCTGAAAATCAGACTCTTCAAAAGCGACGCCTCCAAGAAGGAAACAGTACACCAGCGCCACCATCGCCCGTCAAAGATCTTAGGTTTTCACCCTGAAGATAGTCTTCGCTCTCAAAACAATGCCTTCAACAAGGACATTGCCAGGCACAACCAATTAAGGCCAGACCTTGGGTTTTCACCCTGAAAGGTAAGACTCTGAACTTCACATGTGCTGCTGCCCCCACTTCCATACCACTGCTGCGTAGTCCGGAACACCAAGCAAGCCCCTCAACAGTGCAAAGACTTGAACCTTCATTAGCTAGTCCTCCAATCCGTCCTTCATGATATTCTCTTCTTCTGACTTCACCATGGATCAGTTGTCACTTGGTGTCAACACATAAAAGAGCTTCGCGCCACTCTCTCCAGACCAAACGATCGGAATAAAAGCATGAGTGTGCACAACCGAATACCACCGATCCAACAAATTCCAGGCAATAGAAGCACTATTACACTTGCCGGCGGCGCCTTCCGGAACTCAACACTCCAGCCAGATCGCGAGTCCAGGCCTCCGGTAAGTACTATGTCATGCCATACATAATATTTGGTTTTTGTATTAAGGGAGTTAGTATCTATATCTGTTATCTCTGAAATGGGGAAGATTTATAGAATATTTTATTTCCTCATGTTTATTTCAAATTAAGCTCATGCTTGCTTGCCGTTTTTCCAATCTTACCATACCTTTTTTTTTGTAATAAGTGAGGACATTTCTCTTTTTTTCTCCCCATTGTACTTTGTAATCTCAGCGTCCAATATTAGTGCATTTTTCAGGTCCTTCGGGAGTCAGGACCCGTCCCCTGTTCGAAAAGAAAACTGTACTATAGTAGTGAGATAAAGAGACCCGATTAAGCAGAGGTTAGGAGGATTCAGTGTTGACTATGTCGTGATAGCGCGTCTTGGTAAGTTGGACGTACGCGCAGGAGAGTGTATGGTGCGTGCATGCGTCAGGGTCGAGGTGCACGAGCGTGCGAGCTTGAATTGACCCTGTCCAAATTCGAAGGCGACGGCGACGGGTGCCCTATTCCACACGGATGAAGAAGAGAACATATATACGCGGGAGTCCCCTCCCCCTCTTTCTCCTCCTCCCTTCGCCATCGCCGAGCTACTTTACTCTCCTCACTTCCTTTCCAACTAGCTGATCTTCTTCATATTCTTCTCGTACATTTTCTTCCTCCTGCAGGCCTGGATCAGTTACATGGAGTTCAATCCGTGATGCAAGAGCTTTGTTTTCCGATCATAAACAAGATAGGTAATTAGAGAGAGGAGATGCAGGCGGCGGATGAGAGCGTGCACACAGTGAATGCGGCGGCCGTCGTTCTGGCCGCCGCCGCCCGGAGCAGCACCGGCCTGCAACGCAACCACCACCACCACCTACAGCTCCACGACCATGCCCCCGCCGGTACGGTAAGGCCGCCAAATTCAGTACTTACCTGCCTTTGATTTATTCAGTCAGCTTCAATTTATAATCTAGCTCAGACCCTGTTCTTGACGCGCGTGATTCGTCAAGCTCCGCTCTGTTTCATATGAAGGTGTCCTGACTTCGTTTGCCCTGCTTATGTTATGTGGTTCATGCAAAAAATCGGGTGCATCATTTTGACCGTCTGGTCAACGTTTTTTTCCCGCGTGCTGCCCTTTATGTGGTATTATTTAAATTATTAGTCAATTGTTCTTTTTACTACGCCACAGTACACACCATAGTACCATATACCCGCCAAAAAAAGACAGTACACAACATATTCTTTTTTAAAAAAAAATTGGAAGCTTTTTCCGGCCTCTGCATCAAGCGATGTCCTTTTATTACGTTATTCAGAATTTAAAGTATACATCTTATAAATTATGTTGTGTATATGAAAATTAATCATAGAAATATACAAAGAGTAATGCGCTTAAGCATCTTGAATTCTTCTAAAAAGCAGACACCCACTGTACATAGCCCGAGTAACTAACCATCTCCAATCAGCTGCATCCAGAATCCATAGACCCTCGCTACACCTTCGTTATCATGTAGGACCACTCTCGGGTCTAATGGGTAATCATACGTTTAACATGCAAAAAATGAGCAGGTCCTCTCTATAAAAACTATATCATCTCTACAATTTCAAAGAGCTCAAACTAAAGCATAGATGCCTACACAAATTCGTGCTTTAGTTTGCTTCTCAACTACATTAAGCCAAGATATTCATTACATTGGTTGGTGGAGGATTACCAAAGGTAAAGTGAACAACGATCTAAATAAGACGAGCAAAAGGATAAGCGAAAAAATGGTTAATGAACTCCTCAGAGTCAGAAAAAGCTTTTTTTTACAACCATTTCAGTCACCCAATATTTTGTAAGTATAAATTTTTAGTAAGAAACAAACATAAAGATCTTAATTTTAGTGGCACCTTTAATTACTAAGTTTTTTCTTAGGAAAACTGTATGACCATTCATCATATGAGCATACATTGATTTAGGACTTTTTTGATTCATAGGATTGGTGTAGGAATTGGGATCCTATGAAAATATTTCTACATAAGTTATTTCATTCATAGGAACATATATCCCATAAAAAATAATCATATAGAATCTTGCAGTGTAAATTATATAGTAGGAAAAAAGCATCATCTCATAAACTCTTTGCTACAATCAAATAAATTTCATCTTTCCGTAAGATTTAATTAGACATAACATCTCAATTCTATGTCTTTTTTATTTCCATTCTTTTTCTATCTGATGAATCAAAGCCCTTGACAGTAAAGGACCGTAGTGGTAAGCCTCCACCTATCTCGTTTATTAACTGAAATCTACTTAGTCTCCGAACTAGATGTAGCCACGTTCCATACCAATCTATACAACGTAAATTTTGTAACGGTCTAGCTAGCTGTGCATCAACAAGTAGCATCAACAAGTTATATTTGCTTGCTAGTCTTTCCACAAGACAAGCACCAACGATTCACTAGAATCGGCGCGAGAAACTATCAGTGATGGCTGTCAATAGTTTACTTTGACGTGTCAATGTCAGGTCAGGTCAGCTCAGGTCGGCATCTACGTGGCGCCAAAAGTCCTCACCGAACCTCCCAAGTAAACACAGGCAAAGCACGCATGCCACTGCGAATTAACATCAGGAGCGAGACTTTTATGTCTATTTTCCAGGAATGTCATATACATCATTCTAGAGATCGATGTAAATATATTCTTGATGCCGCCACAGCCGGCTGGTCAGTGGATTCTGGATTCTGCACATGCCAAAATTCATGGAGTAACTAATTCAGCAAGTTAAACAGTAGTTTATGTCAGCAAGTTAAACAGTTAGTTTATGTCACATTGTTTTCATCAGCAGAATACTAATTTAGCTCCAAGTTCACTGAACGGCTGACCGACTGTTCGCTGATGAAGGTTACTCACTGATAGAGAGATACGTGCTCTGAAAGTCTGAATTTGTATTTGCAGAAGAAGCGATGGTGGTCGTGGCTGACGAAGCCGAACCTGGCCTGCTTCCGGCCCCACGTCGTCGGCCACCCCCGCCGTATAGCCAACGCCGGAGACACGTCACCGCAGCCGGCCACCACGCACACCACGGCATCAGCAGCGGCCTACGTCCACCACGCGCCGCCGGTTCACCCGGTCTTCGCCTTCGTCGTGCCGCCATCCTCGCCCGCCTCCTCTCTGTTCGCCTCCGAGTCACCGTCACCGGTGCTCCTCCTCAATGCGAGCACGGCAAGCAGCCCCGGCATGTTCGCAGTAGGTCCGTACGCGCACGGGCCGCAGCAGCTGGTGTCGCCGCCGGTGCTCTACTCCGCGTTCACCACCGAGCCGTCCACCGCGCCGCGGACGCCCCCGGCCACCACCAGCCCGTCTTCGCCGGAGGTCCCCTTCGCTCGCTTCCTCTCTCCGTCGCCGTCCTCTTCCATGGCGGTCGGGGAGGCCGGGCTGTTCCACGCGTACCAGCTGCAGCCCGAGAGCCCCATCCCCCTCGGCTCCTCGTCGCCGCAGCTGTTCCGCGAGAAGCTGCACCGGCGCAACGAGGGATCGCTTCTCGACGGCCACATTCCCATGGCGGCCGGCGGCGGCGAGCTGGATTTGGATGTCCTTTCAGGCGCTCGCGATGAAGGTCACGGCGCTGGAGTGATGGACCAAGATGACGACGAGGTGCCCAAGAGCGGGGAGTTCGTGTTCGGCAATGCCGACAACGGCGGCGCTGCGCCTGCCGAGGACACGGACGGCGAGGATCGGAAGAGTTGGCAGTTCTTCCCCATGGCTGAGCAGGGCATGATCTGATCTTGGATGTTATGAAATAGTACTACTAGTAGAGTAGACAGTCGCAGCAAGCAGCTAACAACACAACATGGAAATGATCCTGGCCGTGCCATGCATCAATTGTCCTTCTTGCGCGTAGTTCGCTAGTCTTTCTTCCGCAAAAAACGTAGAGGAAGAAAAGAATACACTATTCACCAGTCCAAGCTCCCAGTGTGCTGTAACTGTAACTGTTGCCTAAGCATGACGTACATAAGCTAGCAACTATTTGAAGAGCTACATGAGAAGAAAAAAATAAGAACATGAGAAGAAACAGGTGGACAGATATCTTCAATTCTATAATTAACGGTTATGCTATGAGGGAGATCTACATGTCTGGTGGCCAGTTTACTTGGTCAAATAATCAACAAGAGCCCACCCTTGAGAAACTGGATAGATTTTTAATGAATGATGCTTGGGAAAATTTATTTCCTCTTACTACTGTTCACAAGCTGGTCAGGGAGATATCTGATCACAACCCTCTTATTCTAGATACCATGGAAAAAAAAGATAGACCTGTTAGAGAGTTCAAATTTGAAAAATCTTGGCCGCAACATGAAGAATTCCTTGACAGAGTACAAAGAGCTTGGCAGAAACCTGTGAGGGCCACTGATAGTTTGGGGATTATTCAGATGAAGCTGAAAAATGTCAAGAATGATTTGAAGGGTTGGGGTGCAAATCTGAGAGGAAAAGACATCAAGAGAAAAAAAAGAGATTGGCAGTGAGCTGGAAGCTCTAGAATTACAAGAGGAAAATCATCCACTTGATGCATCCCAGATTAGGAGGAGATCATAGATCCAAAAAGAACTCTTATCTATAATTGATAAGGAAGAGAGCTACTGGCACCAAAGATCAAGGGAGATTGGTTACTGCAGGGGGACAGTAACACCTCCTTCTTCCATAGAATATCAAATGGTTGCAAAAGAAAAAGAACTATTTTCTCTTTGAAAGATGGAGAAAAAGTTATTCAAGGCACTTCTGATTTGCTAGAACATGCTACTGCTTTCTATAAAAATCTTTTTGGTCTTGCAGTTGATTCTGGGATTAGACTAGAAGATAATATCTAGTCTGCTGAGGAGAAAATTGATGACATGGACAGAGAAGTTATGGATAGACCCTTCAATGAAGAAGAAATAAAAGATACTATAGATCAGATGGAGAACAATAAAGCTGCTGGTCCAGATGGCATCCCTGCTGAATTCTACAAAGTTTGCTGGGATATAATAAAGAAGGATTTAATGGTAGCCTTTCATGATTTCCATAGCCACAAAATTGATCTGAAAAGAATAAATTATGGTGTTATTACCCTGATACCTAAAGGATCTGAGGCAGATATAATTCAGAAATATAGACCAATTTGCTTGCTGCAAGTCCTCTTTAAGATCTTCACCAAAGCTCTAACAATCAGAGCTGTTCCTGTGATGAATAAAATCATTCATCAGTGTCAGACTGCTTTTATCAAAGGGAGATATATCACTGATGGGGTGGCCTTGCAGCAGGAAGTACTAAAAGAAGCTAAATTCAGGAAAACAACAAGGAGTGGTCCTTAAAATTGACTTTGAGAAGGCATATGACAAAGTTAACTGGATCTTCTTGTTTGATTGCTGCAGACAGACAGGTTTCAGTAACAGCTGGTTGGTTTGGATCAGAAAAGTAGTTACTGATGGCACACTCAGTGTCAAAGTTAATGACAAGATTGGTGCATACTTTGGCAGTCACAAAGGTGTAAGGCAGGGTGATCCTTTTGCTCCTTTCCTCTTCAACATGGCAGCCAATAGCCTTGCAAAGATGATCTCTATTTCTCAACAGAGAGGTTTGTTGACTGGGCTGGCAGATAATGTTGTACCAAATGGAGTTGCCATGTTACAGTATGCAGATGACACTATCCTGCTGATACAAGATAGTATGGAGCAAGCCAGGAATCTTAAATTACTGCTCTATATTTTTGAAGCAATGTCTGGATTAAAAATAAATTTTGACAAGAGTGAGATTATGATGGTTCTGCCAGATGATAACAAGATGCAGTGCTACTCTGAACTCTTCAACTGCCAAGGTGGAAAATGGCCTATAAAATACTTAGGTACTCCCATTGCTGCTAGAAGACCCACAGTTGCTGAAATGAGTTTCCTGGGTGAAAAAACAAAGAAAAAATGTGTGGTTGGGTTGGGAATAATATGTCCATTTGTTGGAGGATGATTAAAATCTCTGCATGTTTGTCCAGTACTGGAGTTTATCAGATGTCCATGAGACTGCTGCACAAAACAATTATTGAAGAGATGGATAAACCAATCAGATCCTTTTTTTGGGCTGGGTGTGCTGACAAGAAAAAGTATCATTTTGTAAAATGAAAATGGATATGTAAGCCAAGGAAAAAGGGTGGTTTAGGCTTGAAAGATCTCTCCAAATTCAATGTCAGTCTTATGTGCAAGTGGTGGTGGAAGATAGAATCTGATACTGGTCCCTGGCAGCAGTTTATGAACAGAAAATATTTGAAAGATACAGGTATCTCATATGCAAAAAAAGGTCCAGGTGATTCCCCTCTATGGTCAGATATGCTGAAGTTTAAATCTATATATCTTAGTGGGAGAAGGATGAAGGTGGGTGATGGTAGATTAACAAGCTTCTGGCATGATGCTTGGTGCAGTTCTCATCCTTTGAAAGATAGTTTCCCAGATATCTTTAATATTTGCAATGAACAAACAATGACTGTGTCAGATGCTGCTGCCTGTGGGTGGAACTTTTCCTTTAGAAGATATCTATCACCTGATTTGGATCTTCAGGTGCATGGTTTACTGAATATTGTGAGACAAACCAACCTATCACAGAATAAAGACAGACCTTACTGGAAATGGACAAAAAATGGAATTTTTTCTGTTAATTCCATGTACAATCATTTATGCAGGAATGCAGTGGATGGATCCTTCAGACACTTGTGGAAAAGAAAAATCCCTTTGAAGATCAAAATCTGGCTGTGGCTCATTTGGCATAATGCTATTGCAACAAAGGATAATTTGCTGAAAAGGAATTGGCTGGGGAGTGCTTCTTGTCAGTTCTGTGACAAAAGGGAAACCATTTCTCATCTTTTCTTTGAATGTGCTGCAGCTAAATTTGTCTGCAGCTCTGTTGCAACAGCAATTGGTGCTTCTGACAGGCCTGGGAACTTTACACAGTTCTTCTGGTGGCTTCCTCGTTTAATTCCAGCTAGTAGGAATGTTCAAATAGCTGGTCTTGCTGCTATATGCTGGGCTATCTGGAAACTCAGAAATAGAGCCTGTTTTGAACATAAACTCATTAAAAATCCAAATGAGCTGATCAGTTTTGCTGTTGTGTTCATGAATTACTGGGCAGGTCTCCATAACTCTCCTGATGCAGAAAATCTTCGGGCTGGAGCTGCTAGCCTACTGCAACTTGCCACCAGCACCCCTGCTCCATCTTCTTCGCGCCCTGATGATCAACCTGGAAGAGTTCTTCGTATTGCCGATGCTACCATGGAAGATCTGGCCGATGATCGCATGGAAACTGAAGACTGACTCGTCTCCTTAGATGCAGCTTCTAGTTTTTTACAAAGTGAAGCTTTCTGATGATGAAGATCTTCTGGCTAGTTTCTGGTGTCTGATAGTTTTTGGGTGCAAAGTTCGTTCCGCTTCACAGGCCCGAGTGCCTGCTTTAAACTTTCTGGCTATTTTTTATGTAATAGGCTTAAGTTCTCTAAAAACGCTAGCATCTGCGGCGCTCCCTCCCCTTTCCCCCTGCCGTGTGCGGCATAACACTTGTATGCCTGTGCGCTGTATTTTCGTTATCAGCATGGTAATGAAAATCGATCCTGTTGGATCGCTTGGAAAAAAACATAAGCTAGCATGCAACTGCTGTAATATAAATAAATAAAATTGATGTAATATAGTAGAGTACTTCACTAACCATCAACCTAGTACTACGACTTGTTTTGCAATTGGTCGGCCTTTCTCATTACCAGCATCCCTAGTCCTCACAATATGTTCGCCGACAGCTCTGCTCGGTACACATGCATGTAAATGTCTTTGCATCAACAATTTCCTGATCTAGTGCGCAACGTCGCACGATAGCAATTCATACATCCACGATCAATTATTCTTCAGTTAATCTCCACACATTACAACTCATTTCTTTTTTGTAGACAAAAAGGCACTAGGGTTCCGGCTTCAAGTTAAAGCCTCATTCGGCCAAATGGTAACGACGGCCTTGACTTCTATTTCTTTTAAGAAATAGTTTTAGATAATACATGGCCTTATGCCTTCTCCGAAGAAACAAAAAACAAGAGAGAAGTCCACATTACACCCCTAAACTTGCAAAGAAGTTTAGATTGCAACCCTTGACTCTAATACCGTTTAAGACACACCCTCCAACTCTCAAAACGGTTCACAAAACAACCCTATACATTTTTGAATGGTTTTGTACAACGTTTCAGCCACTTCATAGTGCCACGTGAGGCAGTGGCGGAGCGTGAACCAATACCAAGAATGGGCCAGTCAGACTGGGCCATTTGATGTTAGTGGGCCGGATTTATACTAAATCTTAAGGGAAAACCGGGAGAGAAGGATGGGCCATGGCCAGGTATGGCCTCCACTACGCGCCGCCACTGACGTGAGCTAGTTTCTCCTTTCTCTATATGTCTCCGAAACCGAAGCACTCTTCTTGCTTCAGCTCATACCGCTAACTCCTTCAGACAATGGCCCGTTCTGGTGGGAGACGCCACTCCTAGTTTTAGGAACTAGCTACAGCTGCTACACCATAAACAAGGGCGAACGAGAGCTTTGTGGTGGAGGCGGTACGGTTTCCAAAACTCCAATCGATTGGGCGGGTACGCAGATCATGCGTCCTTGGGCACAAATATTGCAGGAATTGTTTTCCATCTCGCCGGAGATGAATAGTTGACATGGCGTACATTGATTCGAGTTGGAGAAGAAAGTGAAATTTCGGTGATATGGTCGAAGAAACTCCAAATAGGTTGAAGCTTCATGATCCTAGGTGTGTGGATACGCTCAGGTGAGAGCGTGAAACGTGAAGGCATCAATCTTGGATAGCATTGGGGAACTATGTCGCCTGGCGGCAGCGTCTAATCTGCGGGCCAAACAGGGGAACGATGGGCGATGGCGCACGAGGGTGGGGTGGAAGGGGACAGCATGGAGCACATGCTGGTCTTCCGGCGTACAGAGATAGGAAAGAGAAGAATACCACGTTGTACAAAACCAGTCAAAAACTAGTAAATAATGGTATAGGGGTGTTTTGTGAACGGTTTTGAGAGTTTCGGGTTGTGATTTAAACTGTATTGGAGTTGAAGGTTATAATCTGAACTTTGCTACGAGTTCAGGGGTGTTATGTGGACTTCTCTCCAAAAAACAAAGGACTGCCAGGTATATACCAGCTTAAAGTTTACAAACCACACCTTCGTCCAAAGTTACAAGACACCAAAGAGTTCATTACAAAGAAGTGCTCGGCAGCAGGACAAAGCAAGGACAAAAGCCATCAAGGAGCAACATGATTTGTCGAGGGCGAGAAGATGTCGGAGTAATATCGTCTAAGTAGAGTGAGCGTCTCGTTCAGCAATGACAACACATTGGGCTTCAGCTGAGGATGTTAGTGTTGTAACATAAGCATGGTTTAAAAGTACATTCATCAAGTTGGCAAGGAAATTTAGATTGAACCGTGATTTTTTTTGTGGATAAACCAAAAGGCCTAACATTTTGCAGCAATTTTTTTTCACAAGAAGCATCTAGTCTTTCCCGAAAACCCCCTGAGAATAGATAAATATATCAGCAAAATACGAAGTGTTCTATGAAACACCCAACATCGATATAATTCCACTCCACGTGAAAAACTGGGGTAGAGAACAACTGAAGAAGATGTGATCAATGGCGCTTGTTGAATAGTGCACATATTGTGTTGTTGCCTAAGAAGAGTGATCCAGCGGATGAAAATGACTAGGGGTTTCTTTGATTCATAGGATTCGTATAGGAATTGTGTAGGATTTAGATCCTATGAGAATGTTTCCTACGCTAGTTGTTTGATTCATATGAACATATCATATAGGAATCTTGTAGTGCAAATCCTATAGAAATAAAACATTATGTCATACCTAATGGAAAATTTCATTTGGCACAATTAAACACAACTCATCTTCCTATAGGATTCAACTAACCATGACATATCCCTATGATTTTCTTATCCTTTGATTCATAAACCCTAAACCTTAAACCCTAAACCTATTAGGGCCATCTTCTTCTTCCAGAACTATGTCAAATTAAGTTTGAGACAATCCTTTCAAGCACATTTGTGGGCTTCGTCATGGCGACCATTTATCCCCCATGCCTTTTAACCTAGCTATGGAACTGTTGCAAAGATTGCTGGTGCGTGCCACAGAGCAATGTCGTATCCCCTTTGGGATTGCGTGCAACCAGATTGAGGGCCAGTTTCTATACCGATGATGACGTCATGTTTGTTAATCCCGAGAGCTCTGATATCTCACAAATTCAACAAATCTTGCACCTTTTTGGGAAAGTCTCTGGACTGAAAACTATCCTAGAAAAGTGTGTGGCCTATTATGTGGCTTGTGAAGGTTTAAACATCAATCAGGTTCTGCAAGACTTTGGTGGATCCAGGGGCTCCTTCCCTTGTAATCTGGGCCTCCCTCTAGGCTTTCACAAGTCGCAGAAAGTTGAAGTGCAACTTTTAGTTGATTGCACAATGGGGAGATTAAAGGGATGGAAAGGAAAAAAATGCTTTATCGGAAAGGCAAGATGGCCATAATTAACAACGTTATCACTGCTAGAACAACCTCCTTACTATTTTAGCAGCTGAAAAATGGACAGTTAGAAAGTTTGATAAGATTCGCAGAAATTTCTTGTGGGCACCTGATGAAGAAGCTAAAGGGGGAAGTGTATAGTGCATTGGAAAAAAATTGTGCCCCTACCGAGTTTGGCGACCTTTGACCAAAGACCCGCAAGCCTTCAGTCGTGCATTGCGAGTCCGATCGGAATGGTTCAGATGGGACAGGCAAGGGAGACCCTGGAAAGGCACGCAAACACCCTGTGATGAAGTTGACAAGGATCTCTTCTCGGCGTGCACGACAACTTCTGTTGAGAATGGAGAGCCTACTCACATTTGTACTAATTGTGAGCTTAACGGAATGGCAACCAAAACACAACACGTGCACCTCAACTATTCCATCTGGCTAGAAGGAAAAATCTCACTGTTAAAGAAGCCTTCCCAAGTGGTAGATGGATGTGTGGCATGCAGAGGATTAACAAAGAAGAGCAGATAAACACTTTCGTCCAGCTTTGGATGATGGTCCAAAAGGTTAACCTGCCCATCAAAAGAGACTCAATTTTATGGAACCCGGGGACTAACAGGCTGTATTCGGCTAGCTCTGCATATGCCATTCAGTTCTATGGTCGGGTGAAGCAAGCGTACCCGCACAATGCCCGGAGAATCGCAGCTGAAGGGAAGGTCAAGTCCTTCTGGTTAATGTTGCAAAGCAGGAATTGGACCTCTGACATGCTTAGAGCCAAAGGGTGGCCTCATGGCGACACTTTTGAATGCAGATCATCTTGCCTTGCATTGCCCCTTTGCAAAGGAGGTGCAAATGCTTTTTCAGAACTCACACCTTCATGCGTGCAGCTGCTCCCCATCTATAGGACAGTTAAGAATTGGTGGTCCAAAGTCAGACGTGGAAACGCTAACGATTAGAGGAAGAAATATGTTAGCTTGTCCGTTTGCACGTTCTGGCACATTGGGAAAAAGCGAGGTCGCCGAATTATTTTAAAACATGCAAGCGACGCCTGAAGCGGTGGCACAGTTCATAAGAGCTGATTTAGAGCCTATGGGATTAGCTAGAAAAACATCAGGTTTGGAAATGTAAAGTGTTTTTTTCTATGTACACTTGTGCCAACACTCTCCCTATAATGGGGATTCTCCCTCTTTATATTAATGCATAAGCATGTTCATCGTAGAAAAAGACACAAGACACACTTCAGCTCTGAAGGGCCTCTGCACTTGTGGATCTCTATTTGTTAGATGACATAAGTCCTCTCATAAGTTGTCAAGTAAGGATCTTAATCTTGAGGGACTGAAGTTGCCCAGCTATGTTTGGCATAGGCCACCACCGCTGTCGTTGCCTAATCGACGGTACCTCGGAGGAGGGATCCTCACGAGGGGGAGAAGAAGTAGGGGCCATAGGGCGGAGTGCACACGGGACGGTGATACGCGAGTTACCCAGCTTCGGAACACCTGCACGATGACGGGGCCTACTCGCTGCTTGTCCGGAATTATCCGGGCGCTTTCGCGTTGTTACAATGAGTTGTGGTTGTGCCTCTAGGGCTCCCGGGATCCGGCTTATAAAGGCGCACGGATCTAGGGTTTACATGGAGAGTCCTAGCCGGATTACAGATAGACTAACTACGGTACAATATCTTGCCGTGCACGTCACGGATCCGCCTTCCATACACGTCGTCCTGGATCCGAGTTCCACATGGGCCTCCATGGATCCGGGTTACTCCTATGTCGGTACGGATCCGGCCTGCTGATCCTGGGCTGGACTTCTTCCTTCATGATCAACAGCAAGCTCGGGCCGCCCGATGGGCCACATGCCTCATCACCGTCTGTGGGCCACCCGGGCTTGCCGGATCTAGGCATTGTCGATGGTACACCTATGAAGTATACCCACAACAGTAGCCCCCAGAGTTCTCCGAGTTTCGCCTGCAGTTTCCGCCTTGCTAGTTCATTATAATCTCCGGCAAACGTTGGTAACGCGGAGAAACTTGAAGAGCTCCAACTTTGCATTTTCTTCTTTTTTCCAACTTATAGCCGGAAAATGCTCCCACCCCGCGGGACTTCATCCATCGACGTTAAAAAGAACATCTCCGGGTTACTCCCTGCTCGAATGAGAGACAACTTATCTTCACGCAGTTACCCGGAATCTTAAAAAGACTCAAACGGTTCCGCCAATTCTGGCGCCATTTTTGCGCGATTCGCGCGGTAACTTATCTCTTGCCATTTTTACTGCTAGGGTTTGGGACACGTGTCACACATCCAACGGCGCGACGCTTGCGTTCCGACCACAGGATGCGGAACACGAATCTCATTCCCTCAGCCTATAAATACCAGCCGTCGACCCCTTTACCCCTCATTCCCCCCTCCTCTCCTCTCTGCCGAGCGCCGCCCGAGAGTTTCTCCGCCGCCGTGCCGGAACCCGCCGGAGAACCACCGGATCATCACCGGAGCGCACCCGCCACCGCAGTGTTCTTCGTGTTCATAACTCCGACGAGCTGCCGCAACTCCGGCCACCGCACGCCATTACGGTAAACCTCGAACTCAACTTTCGCACCGCAGTTGGTAGGGATGAACTTGGGTAAGACGAAGTGGGATCCGACTAAGGAAAGTTTCCGCCAACCTTTTTCTTCAGATGTCTTCAACGACTCCGCCTCCGAGCTCAGAACCGATCATGGCGACGCCAATCTCCTCCGCCCCTCCTCCCTTCGCCCCAATCAGGCTGGATCCTTCAAAGGATTCCGGCAAAGAGGCTGAGGGGACCTCCGCTCACCCGGAGAAAACCTCCGAGGCGGGCCAGACGGAGCAACAGGCGGAAGAGGCTGCCAAGAAATCCAAAGCTCGGAAGCGCGACTCTGAAGCTAAGGGAAAATGGTGGCCCTGTACCACCACCGAAACGGAACCGAAGAACCTCGAGGCGGAGGGTTTCACCGCAACCCGGAAGCTGGAGGTCGGTTCCACTAGAACCAACTCCGGCTCCTAAGGATGACGAGATGGTGCTGACGAAAGCATTAGTGGAGCGCGGATTCTCGTTTCCGCCTTCAGACTTCTTCCGAGAAATTCTGAAGACGTATGGGCTCCAACCCCACAATATATCTCCAAACAGTGTGCTCGCCATTAGCAACCATGTCGCTCTCTGCGAAGGCCACCTCCGCGTGACTCCAGAGCTTCCTCTGTTCCAATACTTCTTCACTGTCAAGAAAGAGAAGATCCGCCAAACTTCCGAACTGCCAACTTGCGGATCCATCACTTTCCTCCTCCGCCCGGGTCGCGTCTACCCCCACACCGATCGCCATGAATCCGCGAGGTACTGGTCCGGAGGTTTCTTCTACCTGAAGGACGTCTCCGACCCGGCGAGTGACAAAAAACTTCCAACATTCAAGAACAGCCCTGCCAACGAGACTCCGGCATGGACACAGTGCCCCCACCTCTCCGACTCGCCTCAGCTAAACCGCGCGATAGGCGGATCCGCAAGCTCACGGAGGAGGGGCTCACAGGGAAAGATTTAACCCTCTCCTGGTTTACCAAGCGGATCCAGCCGCTCCAACACAGGGACCGCTTGATGTTTGAATATACAGGGCGCGAAGACTCAATGCGCGCCACAAAAGATAACCTGTCCGCCGACGCTATTGACAAGAGGATCCGGCTCCTCCTCAAAATCCCACGTGAACTCCATGTTCACGTATGCAACAAAGACATCCACACGGAGGGATCCGGAACCGCGGTACGGCATCTGGACTTGATTTATTGTTTTTCTTCAAACTTTGCCTAAGTTTTTATCTTTGCATTAGCTCGAAGCGCTTGAAGAGAGTGAACTCGGAAACCTCCTCCGAGTCCCATCTACCGGTAACCCGGATCCAGAAGCCGCATCGGAGGCGGAAGCTCCTGAAGCCAGCCGCCCCGCGAAGAGGAAAAGGCCAGCCCCTTCCAGCTCCCCAGCGAAACGCCCCCGCGAAACACTCAGTATCGCGGCTACTCGGAAAGCTGAAGCGGAAAAGAAGCGCCTCGCGCTGATCAATACCAGCAACAAGGGGCAGCCTGCCATCCAGCACTTTTTCAAGCCTTCCGGGTAAGCGTCTCCTTTCTGAGATCCAAGTTCCAGTTTTAACACTTGTTCTTATGTTTGTATGCTTTTCCTGTAGTTCCGGAAGCCAACCTCCCAAGGCCCCAAGGGTCACCAAGAAGAAGGTCAAGCCGTCTCCGGCTTCTGTCCCTATCACTCCTGAGGTGGAAGTTCCGCCGAAGGCTTCATCTGCCAGCAAGCCGGATCCGAAGGACGTCATTGACCTTGACGACATTCCCGAGGATCCCGTTTACCGGGCGACTCCGCCAAGGGGACCTCCTCACCCATTCCTCCGCCTGATCAGCCAAGCTCCGCTTTCGCGGGGCCAACCGGAGAAGAACAGGAGCAAAAGGCCAAGCTACTTCAAGTCACCAATGCGACCCGCGTCAACCTCCAACCAACTCCGTCCCTCCAAAAGCTTACTCTTGCAGAACGTCACGCGAAGGTTTCCGTCATGCTGAACACAGTATGGGGAAAACCGGAGGAGGAGGTGCGCGAACTCGCCGACTTGGAGGAGAACCTGAAGGATTTTTTCGCCAAGCACAGGGAAGTGCGGCAGGTAATACTAGCCCCCAAGCATTGGGTGATATAGTTCCGAATAACGTGTATTATCCGATGCTTTCCCAAAATGTACTTTAGACGGAAATTTAAATTTTTTATATCTCAAACTGAACTCCTCGCTAGCCCCCAAGATTTTGAATATCCGGCTAACTCCCTGCTGCTTCTACAGACCACACGGAAATTGCATGAAGATTTGCGCATCCATGTGCCTGGAGCAGATCACGGAGATTGAGGGGCTGCGCCGGAACGCGGAAAACAGCCAAAAGGCTATCCAGCTGCTTGAGACCCGCTCGAAAGGTACAAGATCCGGATCTTTTACTTTTTGTGTTAAGTCATAGTGCATGATGCATAATATGTGCAACTTGTCTGCCTTCAGAAGAATCTGCTAAGCGCTCCTCGCTTGATGAGCTTTCCGCCAAGGTCACGGTGCTTGAGGCGGAGAACGAGTCCCTCCAAAACTTAATTTGACATCGTTGCCTAATCGACGGTACCTCGGAGGAGGGATCCTCACGAGGGGGAGAAGAAGTAGGGGCCATAGGGCGGAGTGCACACGGGACGGTGATACGCGAGTTACCCAGCTTCGGAACACCTGCACGATGACAGGGCCTACTGCTGCTTGTCTGGAATTATCCGGGCGCTTTCGCGTTGTTACAATGAGTTGTGGTTGTGCCTCTAGGGCTCCCGGGATCCGGCTTATAAAGGCGCACGGATCTAGGGTTTACATGGAGAGTCCTAGCCGGATTACGGATAGACTAACTACGGTACAATATCTTGTCGTGCACG
Source organism: Lolium rigidum (assembly GCF_022539505.1). NCBI lineage: Eukaryota > Viridiplantae > Streptophyta > Magnoliopsida > Poales > Poaceae > Lolium > Lolium rigidum. The sequence goes on from NC_061510.1 coordinate 115,585,778, forward strand.
TCACGGATCCGCCTTCCATACACGTCGTCCCGGATCCGAGTTCCACATGGGCCTCCATGGATCCGGGTTACTCCTATGTCGGTACGGATCCGGCTCGCCGATCCTGGGCTGGACTTCTTCCTTCATGATCAACAGCAACTGGGCCGCCCGATGGGCCACATGCCTCATCACCGTCTGTGGGCCACCCGGGCTTGCCGGATCTAGGCACTGTCGATGGTACACCTATGAAGTATACCCACAACAACGACAGTTGGCGCCCACCGTGGGGCCTGCGGCGTCTGGAGGCCGGAACCGGGAGGGTTCCGCCATGGGAAGCTACGACGACACCATCGCTGTGGGGCGTATCCTTTACGCCGGAAATCTGCCGATCGTCCCTCCGGATGAGTGTTGGATTCCGGCTAAAACCGACCCCATCAAGCTCTCCATCGTCCCAGTTGGCGGCATACACATCTTCATCGGGGAAACCGTCGATTCCGACGGAAACCCACTGGTAAGTAGCGCTGACGCGACCGCCGCTGAGCAGGACGCAGTCGCGAAGATCCGATCTGAGACGCTGGAACTTCCTAGCGAAGATTCCGCCTTAGATCTGAAAATTTCAAAGCCCACCCAATCCGCCCCTGAGCAGGAAACAAAGGTGGAAGACCAATGCAGATCCGCCTGGGTCTCCCAGGTGTTAGAGAAGCAAAGGTGTCACTTCGTACACTTCTTGGCCCATACCGCCGGAACCGCCCCTCAAGCAGTTGGAGCTGGTCCCGAGCAGGAAGAGGCACCGGAAAACGGCGCAGATCCGGATCAGGCTCAGCCTGTCGGAGAAAGCGAAGCTCCGGTTGAAGAGTCGATCTTGGGCAATCTCGAGCCCAATTTCCGGGGACACCCCGTCCATGGAATCCGATGACTTCGTCCGCAAGCCGGAGGAGTATGGTCTCGGCGATCAGCCCGAAGTCAACTCCGCCCAGCCCGAAGCAGGTTCTCGCAACGGTAGCAGCGCTGGGACAAACCGGATCTCGGAGACCAAGTTAGCCAATCCGAGCCATCCCAACAAGGATCTCCATCGTCTCGGTGCGACCCCAAAGGGATTCCCCTTCGGAGGAAATCCCGTCGCCGAAGAGGTGGCCGCGAGCAGTTCTTAACACACCTATAACTCCGGGCCACGCCGCAGATCTGGAGGCTCTAGAGACCGCCGAAAGGAGATGCTGGCCACGGCCCAAGAGGCTCGCCGACACCGAAGCCGCATTAAAGATAGGAAGGGCGGATCATGCAGCCCGGCTGGAAAACTTCGACGAGACGGGGCCGCGAGATTACTAACACACTCGAGCACGTCAAGAGCATGAGGGCTGAGTGGGAAGTAAAGATGACCTACGCGCAGGCGGAGGCTGATCTTATTGTCAGAGAAGCAATTCCGCCTCGCAGGATAGCCTTCAACACGCCCGCAGTTCACCAGCCGCTGGAAACTCCAAAGGATAACATGCTGAAAGCAGCGGAATTGCTGAAGAAGAAGGACGAAGAAGTTGATATCAACCATCTCCGCACACTTGTCGCTTCAGCAATGCAGCGACAGAGAGCAAGGCGGATACTTCGCGCGAGGTTGGAATCCAATCCGGATAACCGTGTATCTACCGCGCGAGAAGGACGCCCGCGCCGATCGCCATCCCGACGATGAATCACACACCGGATCCTCAGAGCGCAGAAGAAGGGCCAGGGAACACCCAAATCCGATCCCCGTCCCATCACAGACGCCTCCGTCGGATCCAAGAAAGGGAAAGGATGCGATGTACTCCGGGCGAGACAGATACCGCAACCCCTCTCCTCCGCCCAACGGTTACCCGCGACCCCCTCGCCGCCGTAGTCCAGCCGGAAACACCAGGCCCATAGGACACGGTGCGATTGTTATCCGCGACAACGTGCTGCCAAGAAACGAAACGAGGAGCGTTCGCCGGAACCTCGCCGGAACCGGAACAATGTTCCCGAGCCCGAGCCCGAAGGAGTCGGAATGAAGGCCGCGGTCCGAACCTCGCCGGAACCGCGACCCGTAACCTCGTCGGAGCCGCGACCCGAGCCTCGTCGGAGCCGTGACCCGGAGCCTCGCCGGAATGACCGGGGCAGCCGGCGCCGGGGCGAAGGCAGCCACGAAGCCGGAGTCAGCACCAGGAAGGTCGTGGAGATTCAGATGGCGGAAGCAAGAAGTCAGACCGCCCACCTCGCAGGTCTCCTTCACCACCACCTAGCGGTGGCGGCGGAGGTGGAGGCGGAGGCAATGGCCGGAGATCTCGCTCACGCTCAAAGTCTCCCCGCCACGGCTCGCGCGACGCACGGGACCGCCTTAACGAGTACAGAACTGACTACATTGGTCCGAAGTGCTTTGGCAGGATGATTCGAGAGGAACCAAAGCCAAGGAGCTCCCTCAAGCTACCCGGAAATCTAAAGCATTATGATGGCACCGAAAGGCCGGATACCTGGATTGAGGACTACTAAAATGCTGTAACCTTCGCCGGAGGAACCCCTAACATCGCCTGCCGCATGCTCCAGTTGTACCTTGTAGGACCAGCCCGGATCCGGCTCGGCCGACCTCGAGAAGAACTCCATCTTTTGTCGGTTCGACTCGAAGACCGCTTTTGAGAAACACTTCAGGGGCACCTACAAAAGACCGGCCACAGCAAGCGACTTGCAAGCTTGTATCCAGAAGAAGGGAGAAACCTCAAGAAACTTCCTCACACGATGGTTGGCATGCAGGAACGAGTGCGAAAACGTCGATCACACCACTCGCCATGTACGCCTTTATTGGTGGACTGCAGAGAGGAGGATTGCTGAGGCATAAGCTTACATGTTTGGCTAACGCCAACAAACTGACTTTGGATGAGATGATCTCCATTGCCAGTGATCACACCGCCGCCGATGACGACGCAGGCGGTGATATCGCAGCTACAAGCAATCCCCCTGCACCGGCAAAGAAGAACCGTGATAACGGTAACAACAGCGGCCACAAGCGCAAAACCCCGATGACCAGAAGAGTGGCGGATCCGAGATGGTCGCCATGGCGTTCCAACGCGGAGGTTCGAGGAGGCGGAAGAGGACGCGGCCGTGGAGGCGGAGCCGGCAGGGGTCGCCGAGCAAGGCACCGAGGTCACCGCCGGCGGATCCCGCGCCCGCAAACCTACGAGGAGTACGGAGACATGCCCTGCCTGGCCCACTTGGATCCGGCTACAGGGAAGTCCACTCATACCAACCGCAACTGCAAGTGGGTCAACGACCTCAAGAACGACCCGGAGGCAGGATACAAGCGAGCCCGGAAGCACCGCCCACGTGGCAAAGGAGGCAAGGGCAAGAACAAGGACAAAGAGGAGGACAGTTCCGAGGCGATGGACGAGGATGATAACTCGCCGGATCCCAAAGCCGGATCCGCAGGAAAATCCAACCCCTTCGAGAAAAAGAGCGTGGGGGCTTACCACACCTTCCTCGGAACCCCCACAGTCCGTGCTACAAAATCAGCTACCCGGATCCTGAACGCCACAGCTCCGGCTGTGCCGCAAGTATGTCGGTGGTCGGAAGTTCCGTGCACATTTGATAGGGAAGATCATCCCGCCATTGTGCCAAAAGAATACTACGCCTTGGTTGTGAGTCCCCGCATAGACGGGTATGACTTCTCCAAGTGCCTCATGGATGGCGGAGCCGGCTTGAACATCATGTACCCGGAGACTCGGAGCGGATGAACCTCACCAAGGAACAGCTCAAACACAGCACCACCGAGTTTCACGGCGTGGTTCCGGGTAAGAAGGCGAACTCCCTCGGCAGCATCACACTTCCCGTGGCTTTCGGCGATGTTCATAATTTCCGCGAAGAGAAGATCACGTTCGAAGTTGTGCCCTTCAAGAGCTCCTACCATGTCATCTTCGGCAGGCCCACCTACCACAAGTTCCACGCAAGGGCGTGCTATATCTACAACAAGCTCAAGATGCCGGGCCCCAATGGTATGATCACCATAACCGGAGACTACAAGAAGGCTCATGAGTGCGAGTTGGGCGAAGCCGCCTTCGCAGAGTCTGTCATATCCGGAGAAGAGCTGAAAGGCTACTGGGCCGCGGTGGATCCGACCGAGATGCGGACCACCAAGAAGCAGCATCTCCGAGCGTAAAACCTCTTTCAAGCCCGCGATAGAAACCAAGAAGCACGACCTCATTCCGGGTGACTCTTCCAAGCAGGTTTCAGTCGGGGCCAACATGGACCCCAAATAGGAAAGCGCGCTCGTCGAGTTCCTCCGCGCTAACATGGATATCTTCGCATGGCAACCTTCTGACATGTCCGGAGTACCTAGGGAACTCGCCGAGCACTACCTCAACATAAATCCGGGGCTAAACCAGTGGAAGCAAGCTATGCGACGCTTTGGAGATAAGAAGCGCCGCGCCATAGGAATGGAACTAGCAAAGTTACTAGAAGCAGGTTTTGTAATAGAAGTTATCCACACCGATTGGGTCGCGAATCCCGTCCTTGTACCCAAAAAGAACACCGAAATACTAAGAATGTGCATCGATTACTCCGGCTTGAACAAACATTGCCCGAAGGATCCATTTCCCCGCCGCGCATTGACCAAGTCATTGATTCGACGGCGGGGCGGAACTTCGTGTTTTCTTGATGCGTATTCCGGTACCATCGGATCCGGATGAAGGAATCCGACCAAAAGGCGACTTCATTCATTACCCCGTTTGGTACTTACTGCTATGTTACTATGCCTTTTGGTTTGAAAAATGCAGGTGCTACTTACCAACGTACGATGCGGCCGGTGCTCGAAGGACCAAATAGGCCGGAACGTGCACGCTTACGTCGACGACATCGCGGTCATGACCCGGAAAGGATCCGACTTGATCGGCGACCTCACGTAAACCTTCGACAACCTCCGCAGGTACAAGATGATGTTGAATCCGCTGAAGTGCGTCTTTGGCGTACCAGCCGGAAAACTCCTTGGCTTCATAGTCTCTCACGCAGGCATTGAGGTGAACCCGGAAAAGATCAAGGCAATCCCGTGCATCAAACGACCAACTTGTCTCAAAGATGTGCAACGACTAACCGGTTGCGTCGCAGCAATCGAGCAGGTTTGTTAGCCGTCTTGGCGAGAAGGCGCTACCTCGCATAAGCTCGCTGAAGAAAACAGACAAGTTTGTCTGGGACGACGCAGCCGACGCAGCTCTTCGTGGGTTGACGGAAATACTTACCTCCCCACCTATCTTGGCAGCCCCAGCAGAGTCAGAGCCAATGCTCCTTTATCTGGCGGCTACCAACAAAGTCGTCAGCCTCGTCATCGTGGTGGAGCGAAAGGAGGAAGGTCATGAATATGACGTCCAAAGACCTGTTTACTACATTAGCGAGGTGTTGACAGAATCAAAGCAAAGATACCCTCACTTTCAGAAGCTAGCTTATGGAGTTTTCCTAGGCAGCCGGAAGCTGAGACACTACTTCCAAGAGCACCCGAGAATAGCTTGTGAGCAAAGCTCCGCTGTCAACAATTCTCAACAACGCCGACGCAACAGGACGAACAGACTAAGTGGGGCATCGAATTATCCGCCTTCGACATCGCTTACAAGCCAAGGACTGCGGTCAAATCCCAAGTCTTGGCAGATTTCGTTGCAGATTGGACAGAAGCTCCGGATGCAAGTCTGGAGCCGGAACCAGAAACATGGGTCATGCACTTCGACGGATCCAAGCAGCATCAAGGCTCAGGAGCCGGAGTCACCACCGAAGTCCCCTACCGGAGAAGAACTGCAGTATGTTCCTGCAGATCCACTTCGAAGCTACAAATAACATGGCGGAATACGAGGCTCTACCGCACGGATCGCGCATCGCCAAGGAAATAGGGATCAAGCACATCATTTGCTGCGGAGATTCCGACTTGGTGGCACAGACAAGTAGCCGGAACCCGGAACGCCGTAAATTCCGTCATGGCGGCCTACAGAGACGAAGTTGACGAGATCGCCAAGAGCTTCCTCGGATACGAAGTCAAGTACGTCGAAGAGACGACAATACAGCGGCGGATATGCTATCCAAGCTCGGATCCGGCGGAAAGCCAATTCCGCCCGGAATTTTCCTAGAGCATCTCCGGATACCCTCTGTGAAGGGCGCTAACCCGGAAAACCCAGAAGTGGCAGTGTCTCCGGCTAAAGAGGTGCTGGCCACCATTCCGGCTTGGACACAGCCTTTCCTGGACTACCTCATCGATCAGAAGTTGCCGGAGGACGATGTCCTCGCGCGCCAGATCATCAGACGAGCACGATCCTACACAATTGTTGATGGACAGCTCTACAAACGAAGCGCAACAGGGGTATTTCTCAAATGCGTCTCAAATCAAGATGGCATTGAAATCCTCAGAGAGATCCACGCAGGGGACTGCGGGCACCATGCCGCTCCTAGATCACTCGTTGCAAAAGCTTTTCGGCTAGGCTTTTATTGGCTCACAGCTAAAGAAGACGCTGATAAGATAGTCAAGACCCGCCGAGGTTGTCGAGTACTACGCTACTCAACCAAACGCTCCAGCCCAAGAGCCGAAGACCATACCTATCACCCGGCCATTTGCGGTCCGGGGGCTCGATATGGTTGGTAAGTTAAAAAGATCATCTCCCGGTGGTTGCGAATACCTCCTGGTCAGCCGTTGATAAGTTCAGCAAGTGGATCGAGGCCAAGCCGGTGAGAAAAGCCGACGGTGCTACGGCACTAAAATTTGTCATCGGCCTCGTAATGAGATTCGGCATCCCACACAGCATAATCACGGATAATGGCACAAACTTCGCTCAGTGGAGAATTGAAGGATTACCGTGAGACAATGGGGATTCGATTGGACCTTGCATCCGTGGCTCACCCACAATCCAATGGTCAAGTCGAAAGAGCTAACGGTCTAATATTATCGGAATCAAGCCACGCCTTGAAGAACCGCTGCGACGAGCAGCCGGAGCTTGGGCCGATGAACTAGACGCTGTTTTGTGGAGTTTGCGAACTACCCCTAACAGGTCAACAGGGTTTACCCCTTTCTTCCTGGTATACGGATCCGAAGCCGTGATTCCCTCCGACATCATCCATGATTCACCGCGAGTTTCCGCCTATAACGATGAAACAGTCGACGAGGCCGGACAGCTATCCGTGGACCCGATCGAAGAAGTTCGGAATCTAGCTGACCGGCGTTCCGCCATCTACCAGCGAAGCTCCGACGCTATCACGGCTCGTCGAGTTCGGAAACGCTCCTTCATGGCCGGAGACCTGGTCCTCCGCCTTCGACAGTGAAAGACCATAAGCTGCAATCTCCATGGGAAGGACCCTTTGTCGTTAGCAAAGTGCTTCATAACGGATCGTACTACCTTGTCGATTTCCGCGAGCCGAGGGATAGACCCGCTAGCCGGCGCCGGAAACGCAAGCGTGAGGATCCGGATGACATCTACGATGAAACAGATCGCCCTTGGAATATCGCATGGCTACGTCCTTTCTACACTTAGCATATTTTTCCGAGTTACAAACTCGTAATAGTTATACATGATCAATGAAATAAAGCTTATGGTTCACTCTTTGAGTCTTTTACCTCCTTTACTTGTTCATTTTAGATCGTGTATGTTTTTTCCGACTAAAACCGCAGAGTTGGATGTTTTCCGCCTAGGCGTGTATAAAAGTTGTGATTTCTAAAATCGTCCTTCGAGACGTAAGCTTAAGTTTTCTCGATTAAGTTGTTATCCGTTGCGAACTCGTGGATTCCTAGTAGCGATTTCCGGCACCTATGCCTGGGGGCTTGTTTCCGCGGTTATGGACGGATTGCCATTGGGCTTCGTCGCCGCTGGCGAGCGTTTCCGGCTAAGGTTTTCCGGCTCGTGGAAGGTCAAGCGGGCAAGCCGGAAAATAACGAGATCAGCACTTGCTTTCCGACATAAAACGAAACATGCGCATAATATTAAATGGATAGCAGGATAAGTGTTTCCGCCCCATGCATAATCGTTTCGTTCCTAGCTACTTAAGAATTTAAAGTCTTATTACAAACCCTCGCTGGGGCCAAAATGATGCAACTTGTTTCATTGTTTCAAACAGGAACTCTACTCGAGTCCTCCTCTTCGATCGCCGGTAGCCGGAGCCGTCGTCATCGTCACCGGATCCGGCTTCGCAGTCGTTTCCGGAGTTTCCTCCGGAATGCTCGTTGCTGGACCCGGATCCTTCCCCATAAAGCTCCGGCTCGCTTGCTTCCTCCTCAGCGTCGGAAAAACCTTCGGGCAGGTTGTGCTTGTTGTACCAGAACGAGTGATCCACTCGCCTGACAAACAGTTCTTCATAGCCTTCAGTTTCCGCGAGAAGGGCGCTCATGTCGGAACTCTCGGGGGCTCCGCGTGCGACTTGCGCCAGATTGAGTGAGGGAAAGAAAGCCTTGCAGGTGGCCAGGACCAAGGAGGCGGCTCCGCGCGCCGAAGATTTCTGCCAGCCCTTGATGAACTCCGGCACTCGTCGCATAAGATTGGTCATCGTATCGATGACTGAGGTTTTGGCCTTCTTTAGCGATAGAGCCGTGGCAATTCCGCGACGAGCTCCAAACAGTGCATCAATTGAGTTCCGCACTTCCTCGTATGCTTCCGTCCTCGTCAGGTTTGAATCTTTTGTCCACTCAAAGCCAAGACTTGTCTGTGGAAGAAAGAGGTTCGGTTCCGTCAGAGAAAGCATGAAAGATGGTCGGAGCAACGACGCGGAAGAATGCTTACGGAAGATAAGTTTGTCAATGGCTTCCGCCTCCGTTTCCAGGGCTTTGTTCTTGGCGAGGGTGGAGATCACGCGGCCTTGGCTTTTCTCCAGCTTGTCAATCAACTCAGCCTTCTCGCGGGAATGCTTCTCGGAGAGTTCCCTCCTCGCTTCAGTCTCTTTGCTTGAGGATTCTTTCATAAAGTTTTGGAGGGACTCGTTCTCCGCCTCAAGCACCGTGACCTTGGCGGAAAGCTCATCAAGCGAGGAGCGCTTAGCAGATTCTTCTGAAGGCAGACAAGTTGCACATATTATGCATCATACACTATGACTTAACACAAAAAGTAAAAAATCCGGATCTTGTACCTTTCAGGCGGGTCTCAAGCAGCTGGATAGCCTTTTGGCTGTTTTCCGCGTTCTGGCGCAGCCCCTCGATCTCCGTGATCTGCTCCAGCACATGGATGCGCAAATCTTCATGCAATTTCCGTGTGGTCTGTGAAGCAGCAGGGAGTTAGCCGGATATTCAAAATCTTGGGGGCTAGCGAGGAGTTCAGTTTGAGATATAAAAAATTTAAATTTCCGTCTAAAGTACATTTTGGGAAAGCATCGGATAATACACGTTATTCGGAACTATATCACCCAATGCTTGGGGGCTAGTATTACCTGCCGCACTTCCCTGTGCTTGGCGAAAAAATCCTTCAGGTTCTCCTCCAAGTCGGCGAGTTCGCGCACCTCCTCCTCCGGTTTTCCCCATACCTGTGTTCAGCATGACGGAAACCTTCGCGTGACGTTCGCAAGAGTAAGCTTTTGGAGGGACGGAGTTGGTTGGAGGTTGACGCGGGTCGCATTGGTGACTTGAAGTAGCTTGGCCTTTTGCTCCTGTTCTTCTCCGGTTGGCCCCGCGAAAGCGGAGCTTGGCTGATCAGGCGGAGGAATGGGTGAGGAGGTCCCCTTGGCGGAGTCGCCCTGGTAAACGGGATCCTCGGGAATGTCGTCAAGGTCAATGACGTCCTTCGGATCCGGCTTGCTGGCGAGATGAAGCCTTCGGCGGAACTTCCACCTCGGGAGTGATAGGGACGAGGCCGGAGACGGCTTGACCTTCTTCTTGGTGACCCTTGGGGCCTTGGGAGGTTGGCTTCCGGAACTACGGGAAAAGCATACAAACATAAGAACAAGTGTTAAAACTGGAACTTGGATCTCGTAAAGGAGACGCTTACCCGGAAGGCTTGAAAAAGTGCTCGGATGGCGAGGCTGCCCCTTGTTGCTGGTATTGATCGGCGCGAGGCGCTTCTTTTCCGCTTCGGCTTTCCGAGTAGCCGCGATACCGAGTGTTTCGCGGGGGCGTTTCGCTGGGGAGCCTGGAAGGGGCTGGCCTTTTCCTCTTCGCAGGGCGGCTGGCTTCAGGAGCTTCCGCCTCCGATGCGGCTTCTGGATCCGGGTTACCGGTAGATGGGACTCGGAGGAGGTTTCCGAGTTCACTCTCTTCAAGCGCTTCGAGCTAATGCAAAGATAAAAACTTAGGCAAAGTTTGAAGAAAAACAATAAATCAAGTCCAGATGCCGTACCGCGGTTCCGGATCCCTCCGTGTGGATGTCTTTGTTGCATACGTGAACATGGAGTTCACGTGGGATTTTGAGGAGGAGCCGGATCCTCTTGTCAATAGCGTCGGCGGACAGGTTATCTTTTGTGGCGCGCATTGAGTCTTCGCGCCCTGTATATTCAAACATCAAGCGGTCCCTGTGTTGGAGCGGCTGGATCCGCTTGGTAAACCAGGAGAGGGTTAAATCTTTCCCTGTGAGCCCCTCCTCCGTGAGCTTGCAGATCCGCCTTACTGCGCGGTTTAGCTGAGGCGAGTCGGAGAGGTGGGGGCACTGTGTCCATGCCGGAGTCTCGTTGGCAGGGCTGTTCTTGAATGTTGGAAGTTTTTTGTCACTCGCCGGGTCGGAGACGTCCTTCGAGTAGAAGAAACCTCCGGACCGGTACCTCGCGGATTCATGGCGATCGGTGTGGGGGTAGACGCGACCCGGGCGGAGGAGGAAAGTGATGGATCCGCAAGTTGGCGGTTCGGAAGTTTGGCGGATCTTCTCTTTCTTGACAATGAAGAAGTATTGGAACGAGAGGAAGCTGCGGAGTCACGCGGAGGTGGCCTTCGCGGAGAGCGACATGGTTGCTAATGGCGAGCACACTCGTTTGGAGATATATTGTGGGGTTGGAGCCCATACGTCTTCGGAATTTCTCGGAAGAAGTCCGAAGGCGGAAACGAGAATCCGCGCTCCACTAATGCTTTCGTCGACACCATCTCGTCATCCTTAGGAGCCGGAGTTGGTTCTAGTGGAACCGACCTCCGGCTTCCGGGTTGCGGGAAACCCTCCGCCTCGAGGTTCTTCAGTTCCGTTTCGGTGGTGGTACAGGGCCACCATTTTCCCTTAGCTTCAGAATCGCGCTTCCGAGCTTTGGATTTCTTGGCAGCCTCTTCCGCCTGCTGCTCCGTCTGGCCCGCCTCGGAGGTTTTCTCCGGGTGAGCGGAGGTCCCCTCAGCCTCTTTGCCGGAATCCTTTGAAGGATCCAGCCTGATTGGGGCGAAGGGAGGAGGGGCGGAGGAGATTGGCGTCGCCATGATCGGTTCTGAGCTCGGAGGCGGAGTCGTTGAAGACATCTGAAGAAAAAGGTTGGCGGAAACTTTCCTTAGTCGGATCCCACTTCGTCTTCCCCAAGTTCATCCCTACCAACTGCGGTGCGAAAGTTGAGTTCGAGGTTTACCGTAATGGCGTGCGGTGGCCGGAGTTGCGGCAGCTCGTCGGAGTTATGAACACGAAGAACACCTGCGGTGGCGGGTGCGCTCCGGTGATGATCCGGTGGTTCTCCGGCGGGTTCCGGCACGGCGGCGGAGAAACTCTCGGGCGGCGCTCGGCAGAGAGGAGAGGAGGGGGTGAATGAGGGGTAAAGGGGTCGACGGCTGGTATTTATAGGCTGAGGGAATGAGATTCGTGTTCCGCATCCTGTGGTCGGAACGCAAGCGTCGCGCCGTTGGATGTGTGACACGTGTCCCAAACCCTAGCGGTAAAAATGGCTAAGAGATAAGTTACCGCGCGAATCGCGCAAAAATGGCGCCAGAATTGGCGGAACCGTTTGAGTCTTTTTAAGATTCCGGGTAACTGCGTGAAGATAAGTTGTCTCTCATTCGAGCAGGGAGTAACCCGGAGATGTTCTTTTTAACGTCGATGGATGAAGTCCCGCGGGGTGGGAGCATTTTCCGGCTATAAGTTGGAAAAAAGAAGAAAATGCAAAGTTGGAGCTCTTCAAGTTTCTCCGCGTTACCAACGTTTGCCGGAGATTATAATGAACTAGCAAGGCGGAAACTGCAGGCGAAACTCGGAGAACTCTGGGGGCTACTGTTGTGGGTATACTTCATAGGTGTACCATCGACAGTGCCTAGATCCGGCAAGCCCGGGTGGCCCACAGACGGTGATGAGGCATGTGGCCCATCGGGCGGCCCGACTTGCTGTTGATCATGAAGGAAGAAGTCCAGCCCGAGATCGGCGGGCCGGATCCGTACCGACATAGGAGTAACCCGGATCCATGGAGGCCCATGTGGAACTCGGATCCAGGACGACGTGTATGGAAGGCGGATCCGTGACGTGCACGGCAAGATATTGTACCGTAGTTAGTCTATCTGTAATCCGGCTAGGACTCTCCATGTAAACCCTAGATCCGTGCGCCTTTATAAGCCGGATCCCGGGAGCCCTAGAGGCACAACCACAACTCATTGTAACAACGCGAAAGCGCCCGGATAATTCCGGACAAGCAGCGGTAGGCCCTGTCATCGTGCGGGTGTTCGAGGCTGGGTAACTCGCGTATCACCGTCCCGTGTGCACTCCGCCCTATGGCCCCTACTTCTTCTCCCCCTCGTGAGGATCCCTCCTCCGAGGTACCGTCGATTAGGCAACGACAGCGGTGGTGGCCTATGCCAAACATAGCTGGGCAACTTCGAGTCCCTCAAGATTAAGATCCTTACTTGACAACTTATGAGAGGACTTATGTCATCTAACAAATAGAGATCCACAAGTGCAGAGGCCCTTCAGAGCTGAAGTGTGTCTTGTGTCTTTTTCTACGATGAACATGCTTATGCATTAATATAAAGAGGGAGAATCCCCATTATAGGGAGAGTGTTGGCACAAGCGTACATAGAAAAAAAACACTTTACACTTCCAAACCTGATGTTTTTCTAGCTAATCCCAGAGGCTCTAAATTAGCTCTTACGAACTGTGCCACCGCTTCAGGGCGTCGCTTGCATGTTTTAAAATAATTCGTCAACCTCGATTTTTCCCAATGTGCCAGAACGTGCAAACGGACAAGCTAACATATTTCTTCCTCTAATCGTTAGCGTTTCCACGTCTGACTTTGGACCACCAATTCTTAACTGTCCTATAGATGGGGAGCAGCTGCACGCATGAAGGTGTGAGTTCTGAAAAAGCATTTGCACCTCCTTTGCAAAGGGGCAATGCAAGGCAAGATGATCCGCATTCAAAAGTGTCGCCATGAGGCCACCCTTTGGCTCTAAGCATGTCGGAGGTCCAATTCCTGCTTTGCAACATTAACCGAAGGACTTGACCTTCCCTTCGACTGCGATTCTCCGGGCATTGTGCGGGTACGCTTGCTTCACCCGACCATAGAATTGAATGGCATATGCAGAGCTAGCCGAATACAGCCTGTTAGTCGCCAGGTTTCACAAAATTGAGTATCTTTTGATGGGTAGGTTAACCTTTTGGACCATCATCCAAAGCTGGATGAAAGTGTTTATCTGCTCTTCTTTGTTGATCCTCTGCAGGCCACGCATCCATCTACCACTTGGGAGGGCTTCTTTAACAGTGAGATTTTTTCCTTCTAGCCAGATGGAATAGTTGAGGTGCACGTGTTGTGTTTTGGTTGCCATTCCGTTAAGCTCACAATTAGTACAAATGTGAGTAGGCTCTCCATGCTCAACAGAAGTTGTCGTGCACGCCGAGAAGAGATCCTTCTCAACTTCATCACAGGGTGTTTGCGTGCCTTTCCAGGGTCTCTCTTACCTGTCCCATCTGAAGCATTCCGATCGGACTCGCAATGCACGACTGAAACCTTGCGGGTCTTTGGTCCAAGGTCGCCAAACTCGGCATGGGCACAATTTTTTTCCAATGCACTATATACTTCCCCTTTAGCTTCTTCATCAGGTGCCCACAAGAAATTTCTGCGAATCTTATCAAACTTTCTAACCATCCATTTTTCAGCTGCAAAAATGGTAAGGAGGTTGTTCTAGCAGTGATAACGTTGTTAATTAGGGCCATCTTGCCTTTTCGATAAAGCATTTTTTTCTTTTCCATCCCTTTAATCTCCCCATTGTGCAATCAACTAAAAGTTGCACTTCAACTTTCTGCGACTTGTGAAAGCCTAGAGGGAGGCCCAGATTACAAGGGAAGGAGCCCCTGGATCCACCAAAGTCTTGCAGAACCTGATTGATGTTTAAACCTTCACAAGCCACATAATAGGCCACACACTTTTCTAGGATAGTTTTCAGTCCAGAGACTTTCCCAAAAAGGTGCAAGATTTGTTGAATTTGTGAGATATCGCAGCTCTCGGGATTAACAAACATGACGTCATCATCGGTATAGAAGCTGGCCCTCAATCTGGTTGCACGCAATCCCAAAGGGGATACGACATTGCTCGTGGCACGCACCAGCAATCTTTGCAACAGTTCCATAGCTAGGTTAAAAGGCATGGGGGATAAATGGTCGCCATGACGAAGCCCACAAATGTGCTTGAAAGGATTGTCTCAAACTTAATTTGACATCGTTGCCTAATCGACGGTACCTCGGAGGAGGGATCCTCACGAGGGGGAGAAGAAGTAGGGGCCATAGGGCGGAGTGCACACGGGACGGTGATACGCGAGTTACCCAGCCTTCGGAACACCCGCACGATGACAGGGCCTACCGTCTGCTTGTCCGGAATTATCCGGGCGCTTTCGCGTTGTTACAATGAGTTGTGGTTGTGCCTCTAGGGCTCCCGGGATCCGGCTTATAAAGGCGCACGGATCTAGGGTTTACATGGAGAGTCCTAGCCGGATTACAGATAGACTAACTACGGTACAATATCTTGCCGTGCACGTCACGGATCCGCCTTCCATACACGTCGTCCTGGATCCGAGTTCCACATGGGCCTCCATGGATCCGGGTTACTCCTATGTCGGTACGGATCCGGCCTCGCCGATCCTGGGGCTGGACTTCTTCCTTCATGATCAACAGCAACTGGGCCGCCCGATGGGCCACATGCCTCATCACCGTCTGTGGGCCACCCGGGCTTGCCGGATCTAGGCACTGTCGATGGTACACCTATGAAGTATACCCACAACAACCGCCCTGACAAAGCTTCATATACAAAGAGTGAGAGCAAAACTGCCTCGAACATTCAAATATGTAATTATCAAGCTCATTTTTGTATGGCCAAATGCTATAAGTTGCGGGTGTGGGTGCCGATGGCATGGTAAGGTGTGATTCCAAGTGGCATGGTAGAGTTGTGTGTGTTTGTGGCGGTGTTGGTAGACCACGATGTTGGATGATTGTATGCTGCCCCAATCTTTGGTGGGGTAGGGATGAAAGTGTGCAGCACTACGAATGTAAGTCGTGCTTGTCTTAGGTCAGTGCCAGCGGCGATGGCACTTGCGAGCGTAGTTTATTTCCTTAGAGGTGTCGCCGAGGAGTCTCTGTCACCTTCCTCCTCACTTGGGTTGCTAAGAGGTGTCGCCGAGGAGTCTCTGTCACCTTCCTCCTCACTTGGGTTGCTATCTTTGGTAAAAGCCAATAGGTCTGGTTCCTGATCGACAATGGTGTTGTCCCCGACCTTTTTCCTTTGTTGAAAGCATCACTTTTATAGATAGCTTGGAAAAGCACATTGGTAATGTGTGTCGTTGTTATGGTGTTTGCCATTGCTCCGGGTTGAACTCTAGGGGAGCAATGTACGTCATCATCGATGAATCTAAGACGATGTCTTTCTCATTACCGACTAAGTCATGCCACCCACTCGCTGAAACTTTAAGGCACTCAAAGGCGAATGGTACGTCGACAAGGGGAGTTCGAAGGAGGATGTTCTTCTTGGGAGGTGACCAACGCTGATCGAGGTACAACTTTGTTCAGTTTATGCAAGATCATTTTTGTGTCGTAAGTCGTAAGTGTGTGGTGGTTAGTTTTCAGATTAGCATTGTACATCGAAAGGTGTTATTCAAGCCCTTTGGCTTTTTTACGTGGTGTATTCTAGAAAAAAATATTATTCATTTCATACGGAATTGTTGGTGGCCACATCGAAGCTTAGCAAATATATCTACTCAACATTGGAGTACTATCTTCATGTATGTGGTGATTTGGATGCTATCTTGCAAGGTTTTGATTGCCTACTGAATGTGATTGTGAGCTGCAAAACAGGTGAAGAATGCGGAAAATGAATTGGTAATAAAAAACGAAAAAAGAGAGAAGAAAACGCCGACGTGGCAATGTGGAATTGTGGATACGAAGAAATAGGATAGAGAAGAAGATAGGCAGGCAAGTTGGTCTCGCTGTGTTCCGTCCAGCCCGTGGCCATGGCGGCCGCCGTCCACCACCACCACCACCTCCACTTCCACCTTCTTCTCCGTCCGCCGCCTCGGCAGTCCAGCATCTTCTTCACCCCGCGCCCCGTCCCGCCTACACGGCTCCGCTCCTCCCTCCAGCCCCCCACCTGCCACCTCGCCGTCGCCCCCTTTGAAGAAGCAGATCAGCGGGAGGACAAGGAGGAATTCGTGGTCGTCACCTTCTACAAGCTGGTGCCCGTCGAGGACCCACGCGCTGACGTCGCCGCGCACCTCCACTTCCTCCAGGTTAACCTCTTCCTTTGCCCACCATTTTGTTCAGTTCAGTTCACCAAATGTTGGATCCAACACTTACACATTGCATTGCATAATTTACTACAGGGACGCGACATACACGGCCGCATTTACATGAACGAGCAGGGGATCAATGCTCAGGTAAGCCAGAGCCTCTGCTCCTCCATCTCTGTTTTCTATATAATCTCACATGAAAATCTTGGTAAATGTTTTAGTCAAAAGCACAGAGAAATGTAAGTTTGAGAGAGTCACGGTACCCTGGTTCTGCAGTACCTACATTATTCTAACACCAGCAGTGAGTATAATTTACCAATGAAGCATATACTCACTCTAAACATATTTTCGAGAAAACGCAAAGAAGCAACAGAGAGAAGTTTTGTTGCAACCTTAACACCGAGCTTACCGAACAACTGTTAAAATCAGAAATAACAATGTCACATCTGTAGCTTATATCCATGTGCCTCTTAGCGTTCAATGGATTTAGCAAGGGACAAGAAACATGATTACAGGGTAGAGCAAAATCTGGTTAGCAATAATATACGGTTCCAAGAAAGGTGCAGTGTTGAATTAGTAGAGTGCTTAGATTAATACATGCTGATGTCATAGGTCCCATGTTTGCACGAGCAACTAATTTCCGTAACATGATTATTCTTAGCAAGTTACCAACTCATGTTCTAACTTCTGCTCTTGTCGCAGTACAGTGGTCCGCGCAAAGATGCAACGGCGTATGCGGAATGGCTCAGAGAAGACCATCGCTTTTCTGATATACTCGTCCAAATTTCGCCAGCATTAAACGGGCATGCTTTTCCTCGGCTGAGACTGCGGTACAAGAAATCACTTGTTCAGGTAATGTGAGGAACAGCTGCATTCTATTTCATATGGAAATAAAGTTCAGTAGCTTCACACGTTTAGAGTCTGATATTCTCGGTGCCAAGTTGAAGATTACGGTTCCCAGGGGTGTGGGCTACATAATCACTTACCTGCTAAGTGGTAACCATTTTAGTAACTGACTCCATGTTACAAGAAAATAAATGAATGTGTTGTCCCAGAGTTATAGTGATAAGTCAAAATGGTGAAATTAGGAACAAATGTGTTCTCCAAGAGTTGACAAGATAATATTTGTCATATTGTGTACAAAGTTTGAGCTCACAACCTTGTGTTTCTAAGAACTTGGCGACCATTTCACATTCAGTGGTGAAATCAACTTGGCTATCTTACAGATTCCCATTGCATCTACTGGGTATCTTTCTTGCCCAGTGTCTTCTTAATTTGTTTTGTTGTAATGCTGGGATAAGGCCTTTTGCATAAATTAGTGAGCTAAAACTTAATGTAAGTTGAACCAAGATCTAAGCCGTAAATTTCATGAACCGTCTGTAGCTCAGAGAGAAATTATGGAAGCTTACATGATATTATCACTCTTGCTTTGTTTAAGATGCTGAAGATGACACGCCAAAGACATGCACTGCAGTCATGAAGTGTCATATTCACTACAGGTCTACAGCAATGTTTTCAAGTGTGATCTTGTGCAACAGTTATGAAGCCATTTCATCATTAGAGCACTATTTTTTCTATATGAGCTTAGTTGTTACAAGCACAAAGATTTGTATAGTTTACTATATTCAGAGTTGAGAGCATGCCAGTAAACTCTCCAGACATCTCATTTGAAAACAAAACTTACAGTTGGAAGGAGGCAGTTGTCACCTTCCTTTGCTGGAACCTAGCATGCGTGCTTCACCACTGACCCCATCTGAGTGGAGGGAAAAACTTGAAGCTAGAAAACGTGGTGAAACCGAAGCAGCTGGAGATACATGTGAACGAAAACTTCTGCTCCTTGATGTTAGAAATGGTAAACTGTTTTTTCTCCCTGCAGTAGTTGACAGTCAAGAAGCATGGTTTTGATGAATCTCTCTGTTATGTTTGGTGGGTTGATTTGATTCTAAGTAGCAATTAACTTATATGTTGTTGTTTTGCATCAGACTATGAATGGGACATTGGGCATTTTGAAGGAGCTAAGAGGCCTAACGTGGACTGCTTCAGAAGCACTTCCTTTGGGCTCTCAGAGCAGGAGGTATTCCTCTAGTTAATGCTGGCTTCCTGCAATGTAAAGCCCATATACATGAAATGTAATTCCTGCTTAATTGAATGTAATTGCAGACTGATTTGACGGATCCTCTACATGGAGTAGATAAAGAGAATACAGACATATTAATGTACTGCACAGGTGGTATACGATGCGACGTATATTCAACAATTTTGAGGTGAAAAAGGCATGTGTATGTAATTGGATGGGTTCCTATATATACTTGCGTGAAATACTTAATCCGCATGTTCTTGACAGGGACAAGGGTTTTGGAAACCTGTACACTCTGAAGGGGGGCGTGTCTAACTATCACAAGAGTGAAGGATGCGCGGAGTGGGTGGGCAATCTGTTTGTGTTTGATGATCGGCTGTCGCTGCCACCGGCAAAGTTTGCAGAAGAAGGTGATGGGGGAGAAGAAGGTGGTATTGACAATGGGAAGCCACCGTCCTCGTCGTCCCGGTGGTTGGGTCGGTGCTACGTGTGTGGATCGGAGGTGGAGGAGCTGAGGCACCGCAACTGCGCCAGCATCGACTGCAACCGCCTCTACCTGTATGAACGTTGGTTCCTAGATTGCATTGTATTAGATGTGTAGATATATTGTGCTGCTGACTGAAAGTGGGGAAGGGACTGCTGCAGGTGCTGCGGGTGGTGCTTGGGGGAGCTGCGGGGCTGCTGCTGTTCGGAGTGCCAAAGCGCGCCACGGCTGCGGCCGTTGCTGCCGGGACACCAGAGATACGACAAGTGGCACCTCTACCGTGACTGACACCTCGACCATCTCTAGCTGATTTCAGATTTTACTAGATTGATGTCATCTCATGTATTCTATGTATACTTGTTCCAGATAGACATGGAGCTGTGTGCTTGCAACTTCCAATCACAACATGGAAAACAACTGCGATTACTATTATTTGATGTCTTCAAGAGGTTTGCTTATAGATAGATATAGATTCACACCGTGACAAAAAAAAAACTAATCCATCGGTTTAGCTGCGCTAACGCTGTTTCTGACTAACCTGTCATGGCACCAAATTATCACCCCGGCCATGGACCGTTAAAATTGGGAAGCAAACGGACGGCCAGGCTTCATGCTCCCAGCCAGATCAGACATCTGACCCAATTTGTAACTGAATCGGCAGCTACTTGAACTGGCTTCATGCAGTGTTCAGTTTGTGTCAGGCTGGAGTTTCTAGTCACAGTTTGCCTAGCATGTATACCGTCTATCCAAAAAGCTGTTCACTGAGAATGAAAATAGCCTTGTATACAGGGTACTGAAGGACACTTGCAAGAGTTCTAATAGGTATAAATTATTGGACCTGCGAACTGCTAACGATCGTTGAAATATACAAAGTCCCAAACTGAGCCCAAAACGGCTAGAAATTCAAAGCGCTTTCCAGCACAACCCCGAGATCAAAATACCAAGCTCAAGATCGTCCACGCACTATGCTGGCAGAGTTAAGCTCTAGGTTCCCTCATGCCAAAATACTACTCCCCAATCTAATAGGCATACAAAAAAAAATCAACATCAGTTCAAATAACTTGTTCAGTTTCGATTCCAAGGGGTTCTAATTTAAGAGAATGACTCAATGTCCAATGCATGAAAAACTAGTATGACTCATAGTAAGTAACGATACTGGAATGCCGCTCTGCTATGTAAGTACATCAGTGGAATCACTTCCAAAATGATGCAGAAACTTTTCTCAGAATCCAACACTATCCTTGGACATAATACCATACCTAACGTTCTTTCGCCGATTGCAGTCAGGATTCTTAAAATATTTTCACTACAAAGCAATTTTCATGCATGGCAGTGTTCAGTTTTAAATAACAAGACATGCCTAGTGATGTCAACAAAGCATGAATTTGGTGCAAACATCAGTGAGATAACTTGCTAGATAAAAGCTCGTAACTATGGAAAGTTGAATTACCAACATGTAATCAAGGTCTATATTCAAGGTCTATATAAGATTTTCTCTGCATATAACACTTCCAATAGACAAAAGTAGGAGGAGCTCAAAGAACAATCACCCCAATAGTGGCAGAAAAACAACATAGTGGCATGAACACCAGGTAAATATCCACAACTGCAATCAGTGAAACAAATCTTCAGAGTATAGTAACAATATCCAAAATTCCGGCAATGAAAACAATACATAGCAATGGTATCCCTTTCAAAAACAAGTTCAATAACAGCCATCATGAGCTGCAAGCATATAGCCTGGTATGATGCCCAAGTCATCCGTAATCGTGTTCAAAACACATGCAATTTTTTCATAATGTACGATAATAACTCAACAATCCAACGCATGAAACACTACTACTGAGTCACTCGTAAGTAAAAAAATGACACTCCGCTCTGTAACTACATCAGTGGCATTATGTATGCTACAATTTAAGGTCAACTGTTGGGCATCACTCGCAAATGGATAGAACCTTTTTTTCTCAGAATCCAGGACTAACCTACTGATTCTTGAACATAATACTCCATAAACTCCATACATAATGTTCTTTTACCAAATGCAGTCATCATGCTTAAAATCTTTCCATACAAAGCAACTTCCATGCGTGACTATGTTTAGTTTTAAACAATGATGAGACATGCCCATGATGTGAACAAAGCATGAATTGGTGCAAACAGCAGCAAGATAAGTTGCGATACAAAAACTGGAAAACACATGACTATAGAAGATGAATCAACAGCATGTACTCAAGAAGGTATATAAAGCTTTTCTCTGCATGTAGCACTTTGAGTAGACAAAATTAGGAGGAGCTCAGAGATGAATCACCTCAAGAGTGGCACAAAAACAACATAGTATACCATGAATCCACAATTGTAATCATTTGAAACAACTCTCCAGAGCATAGTAACAGTATCCTAAATTCCGGCAAAGGAAACAGCACAGTATTGGTATCAGAAACAAGTTGGGTAACAGCTATCATGACCTGCAAAATTCAGATGCTCAGAACTTCAGAAGGGCATCCCGGTCACTGGGAGACCATCAGCAAACTCAACCTGGGAGAACCATTCGCCAGCACCACCATCCCGCTGTGTATGAAGGAAGTCATGGATGACAAGGCTTTCTTTGAGCGTATGCGGAGTAATTCTGAGGCCCATGACGAAACACTCGAAAGACCCCAGCAATGTACCGGTCTTGTCATAATGCAGCACCGTGTCGCAGCTTTCTGGCACCAGCATATCCCCCTACGGATACGGGATAGCCGGATAGAACGGCAGAGGCTCGTAGACAAGGTCGACTGGCAGCTCGACTCGGTGCTTGCAGACCCAGTTGGGCTCGGCCCCGTGGTAATCCTCCAAGAACCAGAGATGCGATATCCTTGCATCTTGCTGCCAGCAGAACATGGCGAGCGTGCCTTGCATCTGAAACAGCCGTGTGTCGTGGTGCTTGCCCTGTAACAAAGGCAAAGCCGCAGGGGGAGGAGCAATCCAGCTGTATGTTGGCATTTTGGCTCTGCTGCGGCGGCCAGTGAAGGCTGCCATGGAGAAGGACGGGCGGCAGATCGTAGGAGCCGGCCAGCCCTCTCGCCAGCCCGACGCCCATGGCAGCTGATGACGTGCGCAGCTGGATGTTCCTAGCCGCGTCCTGGGATCCCAGCGTGAGGACGTAGTACTTCCTCCGGAGGCCCTCAACTCGGTTGTACCGCAGCTGGTGGTACAGCACCCGGTACTCCCCGGAAGCGGCGTGCGCGTAGAACCCGGCAATATGCCGGAAGCCATTATCAGGAATCGGCAGGAGAGCACCTTGGCGCGTGGCAGGGTTGCAGACGAAGACGGCGTCGTGGAAGCTGAGGAGGAGGAGGCCGTCGCAGGAGCCATGGACCACGAGCGCGCCGCGGATCTTGTAGACGAGGTTGGCGGCGGCGTCGTTGGGGCTGGACAAGGGGCGGGGCGCCCTGTCGACGAAGCGCGCGACCATGCGGCGGTTGTTGGTGCTGAGGTCGACGGCCTCGAGGCAGTTGTTGTGCGGGGCGACGAAGGGATACACGGTGAGGAGGGGCTGGGCTGGCTGGCGGGCGTGGTGGTCGAGGATGAGGGCGCGGTCGGTGGCGAGGCGGCGCCAGGCCTTGCAGACGGTGCGGCAGCGGAGGAGATGCCTGGGCGGCAGGCGGGGGAGGATCTCCCGGATAAGCTCCTCGGGGAGGTAGCCGGAGGAGCCGCGTTGGACCTTGCTTGTCGCCATGGGAGGGGAGGAACCGAGGTCGGAGGGGTTCGGGAACCTTGAGAAATGCCTGCGAATTTCCCAAATCCGGATGAGCAAACAAGAAAATCGATGGAATTCCAGTACGGGAAGACGCAGACGACTCGGGATTGACGGACGCGAGCTCACCTCTGTTCCTTGATTTCTCTCGATCTCGCGGCAACCTCGACCCCCTCAAGAACGGAGTGAGATCAGGTGACATGCACCTTTTGCATGTCACCGCGTGACATGCGGCATAAAGTCAAATTTAAACTTTTCGAAAAAATTTGAAAAAAATCATGCATGTTCACAGTATATATTAGACAACCCCTAAAATTTTCAGATCAAAATTCGAAACATACATCGAGAAACAAAAAAGAGAAATCTGTCATGAATAGTTCCCGAATTCAAATCTGAGTTTCTATGTACACTATTCACATCTGAGTTTCTCTTTTTTTTTTCTCGATGTATGTTTCGAATTTTGATCTAAATTTTTTAGAGATTGTCTTAATATGTACTGTGAACATACATGATTTTTTTCAGATTTTTTCGCAAAGTTTAAATTTAGCTTTAGACCGCATGTCACACGGTGACATGCAAAAGGTGCATGTCACCTGATCTCACTCCCTCAAGAACCTCGCCGTCTCAAGTCTCAAGAACTCAAAGAAAGGGGACGAGGTATGGTCTGCGGTGCCGGAACTGGAGATTCTAGAAGCGTTCCTTGGCATCCTGGGCTTTATTCTATGGGCCTGGCCTAGACTTGATGACCTCGTATAGACTGGATAGAGCCCATAAAAGACAAATCAAACCTGACATCAACGGTCTGACCATGGATTTAGCTTTCGTAGCAATCACACTCCTCCAAACGTAGACGTACCTTCTTGCAAAGAAGGGAACTACGGGAATCATCTCCGTGTCATCGCGTGCTCCACTCTCGGTTACCTCTATCCTATTCTATCTCCTATATATTGTGTAGCTATATCTTGCTTAGTTGGTAACCTTGTCATATAGGTAAATTCACTTAGTTGCATATCTAGAGAATTTACCTTTGTGTCAAGCCTAAATTGAAAAAGAACTAAAAATTGGTTAGCACCTATTCACCCCCCCTCTAGGTGCGGCATACGATCCTTTCAGTATATCATCAGATGAAAAAGTGACTAAATTTTTTAAATTATCCAAAATACATTTCTTCAACAGTAAATTTGTAATCAAACACATCTTATGTAGTGAATGCGTAAGGTTGGCAAATGGCATTTTCATAAAAGTTACAACATATAATAGGTTCTAACTAATTCACATTTTCTGGTAAAGGCACTTTTATTAAACTCATAAGTTTGCATAAAAAGGGGTATATAATCTTGTATGTCCTAATGCTGTGTTTGGATGCATAGAATCCTCTATGGAATTGAATTGGACTTTCAGATTCTAAATCTAAGATGGAAATGAATTGGTTGCGAATTCGAATTCAACTGTTTGGATGTGCTCGGAATTTTATGTTGGAATCAAATGGTGAATCCAATTCCAAATCTTGTTTGGATGTACAAACTACGAAATTTGGTGTTCTGTGGAGTTTGAACATATAAACATGTGTACATGTAAAAAAAATATATAGCAAACACAGTACGAGTCAAAAGAAGATTTTTTATTCTTCCAATCGGCCAAAGCTAGTTCTAATTATCCAAGAAAGTTTCAATTAGAACAGATCTTAACATTAGACAACACACATTCATCGATGCAAACGAGCATGGCCATGGAGGGCCCCGTCCTCCCTGCCTTATTCCGGTGCAATTCACCTCCAGCCGCCGCTGTTTACACCACCGCCGCCGGGATTGACCATCCCATCTCACATGGCGCAGATTAGGGGTATGCGCCAGGAGAGGGACGACCAGCGGAGGCGACGCAAAGGGGAATAAGCTGGGGAAGCGAGGAAAGGGAGAAGAGGAGGGGGCCGAGCTTGTGCGCCGCCGCTGGGGCTCCGCCGCTCCGGTCCGGTCGCTCGCGTCGGAGGGAGGCGGCGACGGGCGAGTCGCCTTGCTCCGTCTCTATCTCTGCTCGCTTGACGAAGAGGCACGCGAGCGCTTCGATTCCACACGTTTCCGAGGGTCTGACCTCGGAAAGTTTCTGGGGATGTTTACACGGGCCGGACCGGTGCGTGGAATTTGGCCTCTGTTTCCAGGCTCCCAATTCTAAGGCAATCCAAACGGCGGAAACAGGCCTCAAATTCCAGATTGGACGATTCCGAGCCCAATTCAACGCAACCAAACACAGCATAATAGTATTTGCTAGTTTTTGTTACATGGACACACATTCTTTTTGCTATGCACACATCTTAGAAAATAATAAATGACTTAAGCACAACACAACCGCATAGCGAGGAATAATCCTAAACTATAGTATGATGAATCAAGATCGAGTGACTTTAGACAGTAAGTAAATCACACAACATGATGTATCTTAAGCCGGTTCTGCTTAAGGAGCAATCACTAAATGACAT
Organism: Lolium rigidum; assembly: GCF_022539505.1. Taxonomy (NCBI): domain Eukaryota; kingdom Viridiplantae; phylum Streptophyta; class Magnoliopsida; order Poales; family Poaceae; genus Lolium; species Lolium rigidum. The sequence continues at coordinate 115,611,115 of NC_061510.1, forward strand.
AATGTACAAAGAAATGAGATAGACCCTTAAGGTTGTATGATTCACATAGTTATTTATATTTATTTTCCTATTGTTACTCATCAAATTTTGATATTATCATGCATGACACGAGATTGGAACAGATAAGTGATGCTACTGTAGGCACCTAAAACAACCCATTTGAAAATAATTGTCTATATTTCTTATATCCAGTTGAGTTCTCTCGCTAGTTTAAAAAATGAACAGAAGAACAATGTTGTGTTTTCACGGTTTGTGTAACCTAGTTGGGCCCGATGACGTTTCCGCTCTTTGTCTACAAAAGGCAACTCTTGTAGCTTAATCAAAAAAAAATCGCAAAAAAAATGATGAAGGATGTTGAATAGACATAAGTTAACTGAAACTTGAATCAAGTGTTAGTTGGAATATGTTTCATTTAGAAGGATAGAATGGCACACTTTTAGAATCGATAGTGGAAAATGTTGTTGCACCAAATTATATCGCATGTATAGATTGATCAATTTTTGAAACTTAGCTAGATGAGCTGCGATTATATTTGTACGTGTACTAAGCATAAAGCTAAAAAATGAAAGATGTTTCTCGAGTGCATGTTGTCTACTTTAGGCTCAAGTTAATAGCATGAGTAATTGTCGATGTACAAAACAGCGAGTTCTAGAATATACAAAAATATCCATGAGAGTTTTTTTACATATCAATGCATTGCTTTTAAGTAAGTTATTTAATTATTAGTGAATGTGATCTTTGGTTCTTGTACGAATGAATGTGTATGCGTTTGTTCACATATAAGGAGACATTACAAAAGTAGGTTCTTCAAAGAAAATGAGATCCAGGATTGACAGTTGAGAGAGTTCAAATAGGTTACATTGTAAGTGCATTATGTGACATATACAACGTTTGTGGTGTTGATTAATTCGAGTGTCTTAGAAATATGGGTGGTAGAATATGAAACTTTTAACAACATTGTTGTGGTTAACTATGAGTAATATAAAGTTATGATCGGTAATACTATAGACTAAGACAAATAAAGTCAACAAAGTATGAAAGTTTAATATAAAATGTAACTTTTTTGTATGCCTTAGATAATGTGTTTTTACTTTAACATGACCCATTCCGCCCTTTCATTCATATAACAAGTCTGTAGCCAAAATCGATAGTCAATGTTGCACTAAGTGTACGAAGAATTACATTCATGTGTGACAAAAAGAAGAATATGTCTCGGCTTGAGGCATTCCGGCAACACACGGCGTGTGTGTCGAGGCGAGACGGAGGAAAGGAGCATGTGTGCAGGAGTACTATGACCGCGAGTGAAAATGTTCACCTTATCAGGAGGTCCATGTAGGGTTCGTAGCACAGAAAACAAAAAAAATTCTACCGCAAGAACGAATAAAACTAAGATCCAATTTATGGAAAAGCCAAGATACAATCTATGAGATCTATGCAAAGAGATATATGAGAAACTAACCCTTGTAGATCCAAAGTATTAACGAGATCAGATCTCATGGTTGATGTAGATGTAAACTTGACGAACTCCACTTTGTATTGCAGTCCTTTCCAGTGTTGCGATCGTGCAGCACTTCCGTACTCGGTCACACGTACGGTGTCGATGATGACACCCTCTCCCCGTTCCAGCGGGGCAGCGGATGTAGTACATCCCCTCAAAATCCCAGCAACACGACCGTGTGGTGGTGGTGGTGGAGGAGAATTCCTGCAGGGCTTCACCAAGCCCGTGCAGGAGGAAGGAGGAGGGAGAGAGGGGGCGGCTAGAGTTTTGGGAAGGATGTGTGCGACCCCCTTCCCTCTCCCCACTTTATATAGGGGCTAGGATCGGCCAAGGTGCCCCCCCCCCCAACTCATCTAGGGCCGGCGGCCAAGGGGGAGACTTGCCTCCCAAGTCCCCCCCCCCCCCTTAATTTTAGGGATTTGGCCTTATCCCTTTAGGGGGGCGCATGGGCCATGGTGGGATGCATCCCCAGTCCATGTGGGCGTGGTGCACCACCTATTTAGCTCATGTGGTCCCTCCGGGATAGGTGGGCCCCACCGTGGGACCCTTGGAACCTTCTAGAAGATTCCCGGCACGATACCGGAAAAATCCTGAACTTTTCCGGAACCCTAAAATCAACTTTCCTAATGTGAATCTTATTCTCCGGACCATTCCGAACCTCCTCGTGATGTATTGGATCCAATCCGAGACTCCGAACAACATTCGGTCTCCATCTCATATTCTATATCTACTTAAACAACATCGAACCTTAAGTGTGTCACCCTATGGTTCGTGAACTATGCAGACATGATCGACACCCCTCTTCGATCAATAACCAATAGCGGGACATGGAGATCCATAACGACTCCCACATATACAACAATGAATTAGTGATCGAAAGAACCATTAACATACGACACTGATTCCCTTTGTCGCGCGATACTTTACTTATCCGAGGTTCGGTCATCAGTATCTCCATACCTAGTTCAACCTCGTTACCGATAAGTACTCTTTACTCGCACCGTGATATGACATCCCTTGTGACCTAGTCACATGCTTGCAAGCTAATTGTATGATATTACACCGAGATGGCCCATAGTATATCTATCTGCCATTTGGATGGAAAAATCCCACTCCTAATCCATGTGCTTCAACTCATACTTTCAGAATACCCAATGCCATCTTTATAACCATCCAATTATGAAGTGGTGTTTGATGTCATCAAAGAATCCCTCCGGTGTTGGTGATTAGAATGATCTCATGGTCGAAGGATTAGGTTACTATGTATTTGAAAGCTATAACAAAATGAACTTTAATGACTTGATCGTATTGATATGCTTACTATGGGGGTGTGTCCACCATATCATTTTCCTAATGACATGATCTTGCTATTAACAACATTCAATGTTCATGATCAGGAAACCTTGATCATCAATTAATCAACAAGCTAGTTTAAACAGTTGTTTACAAAACACACAAGTATCAATGTTTCTACTTAATACAATTATAGCACGCAGGGCTTGGTCCAGCCACCGGAGCGTACGACCCAGGGTCGTATAAGATTTCCTTCCCCCACACTGGCCACAGTTAGGCTCAGGCCTCTGCTTTAACGAAAACTGCAAAACCAAGGCAGAAATGTCGCGCCAAACTAAGAGCATCTCCAGTCGCGTCCCCTAAATGACGTTTGGGGGACCGCGGACAAGAAATGGGGGAAAAATTGTCCAGTCGCGTCCCCCAAAGCTAAATAGCGCCTCATTTTGTGTCCGGCGTCCCTGGTAGAGACTTTGTGCATAGAGTCTCTACCGGGGACGCCGGACACAAAAACAACGTTCACATGCAGGCATGCAGCCCCTAGTCCCCACATGCCATTCTCTTTCTCCACACTTTCTCTCACCTACTTTTCCCACATGGGGTGGTCCCCTATATTAAAATGCATGTATTCGGACGCTGTTTGAGGGACGCGGCCGGAAAGGGTCTCTTTTTTGTACAGATTTTCGGTCTCTTTTTGTCCGGCACGGTCCAAAACGTGCTCCAAATCGTTTGTGCCGGACGTTTTTTGAGGGAACGTGACTCCAGTTGCATCCCCCAAAGCGCGCCGGATCGAGCGTTTGGGGGACGTGTTTTGTTCGTGCCGCGTTTGGGGGACGTCGCTCCCCAGCCGCGTCCCCCAAACGCCGACCCCAATTAGAAATTCAAATAGATGCATTCAAAAGAGATCGTTCCCGCCGAATCGTCGCGATCAGAGTAGCGGCGATCAAAGTACTGGGCGCGCGATCATATTACAGACCGGTGGTGCATGCAAATTAGAAGAAGGGGTTGGGCGACGGCGACATATCCTGAGTCGACGCAGGCCCGTCGATCACGATGACCTCATCGCGATCTGCCCGTTGCTTTGCATGGTCCGCCTGCTCCGTCGCCGACGCAGAGGCCGACGCAGGTGTAGCAGTAGAAGACGCGTCGGCCGGCTCTTACTGCGCTGCCGCTGCCAGGGCCACCGCGTCGGCCGCCGCCATTTTGGCTTCGATGTCGTCGAGGATCTGGCCTTTGAAGAAGTTGTGCGCCGCTCGCGTCCGGGGAGACATTCCCTCTGTCAACGTTCTCAGCAGGGACATGTCGTCCCTGCGTTTCTTGAGCTCCAACTTCTCCTCTTGCCTCTTGAGCAGCTCGGCCCACCTTTCGTCGGCCTTCTTTTCGCGGGAGAGAAAGGTCGAGGAGACGTCGGCGATGCATTTCGTGATCGACGCCTGCGTCTTCTCAGACGACGCAGCGTCGGCCAAGGCGGCCTTGGCATCCTTGTTGCCAGTAGGACGCCCTGTCGAAGTTGCCAGCGGCGCGTCCAGATCAATGGCGTCCTTCCCCTTGGACAGCGACAAGCGCGTCCTTCCCCTTGATCGTCGGTCCATCCTTCCGGCTTCTTCTTCGCAGCCGGCGCCTTCCGCGGCTTCGCGAATGGCGCTTTCGCCCCTTTCGTCCCATTGCCCGGCGGCTTCTTGGCCGCTTTCTTGGCCATCTTTTTGGGGGCTGTCGGTGGCGCCATGTGGAGAGGGTAGCGGCGGCGGGTGGACGACGGGAGGGAGAAAGAAATCGGCGGGATAGGAGAAATGAATTGGCGGCGGGATATGTGTTGGGAGGCCTGAAATGCGCAGCGGGATAGGCGCGATTTGGCGGGAGAGGCGGGATTTGGCGGGAGTGGGAGACGAATTTTCCCTGTGTCTCTGACGCGTCGGCCCCACCACTCCCCGCCTCGTTTTTCGTTGTATCCGGCGTGCCCGGAGCGTCCCCTGTGGGACGGGGACGGGCTCGGGGCGCCGGACACCGTATCGGGCCGCGCCGGACAAAAATGGGCTTTGGAGGACGCGGCTGAAACGGATTTTCGGTCCGGCGCGCCCTAAATTGCTTTGGGGGACGTTTTGGGGGACGCGACTGGAGATGCTCTAAAAGATCTTGTTCCGATTTTCAAGAAGAGAACTGAATCGCGAAAGAGTGGGGGCAAGGTAAAAAACTAAGAGCAACTCCAATAGTATAGCCGGTTGTTGGCTATAAGAAAGATGCCAAGTCATCTATAGCTAACATGTAGCCAACAAGTACAATAGTTGGCTAAAAGAATGTACTACTTTCTTAATGGAGGGCTGAAAGGACACGGATGTCGCCTGGGGGGGGTGAATAGGCGATTAAAAACTTTTACGAGATGGGCTTAACAAATGCGAAATAAAACTAGCGTTTACTTTGTCAAGCCCAAAGCCTATATACTATTGTTCACCTATGTGCACCAACAACTTATTCTAAGCAATGGTTCACCTATGTGCACCAACAACTTATGCTAAGCAATACAAGCAAGTATGTGATAGCAAGATATATATAACTTCAAGCACGATGGCTATCACAAGGTAAAGTGCATAAGTAAAGAGCTCGGGTATAGAGATAACCGAGGCACGCGGGAGACGATGATTTATCCCGGAGTTCACACTCTTGCGAGTGCTAATCTCTGATGGCGTGTACAGCACACGTCCGTTGGGAACCCCAAGAGGAAGGTATGATGCGTACAGTAGCAAGTTTTCCCTCAGAAATAAACCAAGGTTTATCGAACCAGGAGGAGCCAAGAAGCACGTTGAATGTTGATGGCGGCGGGATGTAGTGCGGCGCAACACCAGGGATTCCGGCGCCAACGTGGAACCTGCACAACACAACCAAAGTACTTTGCCCCAACGAAACAGTGAGGTTGTCAATCTCACCGGCTTGCTGTAACAAAGGATTAGATGTATAGTGTGGATGATGATTGTTTGCAGAAAACAGTAAAACAAGTATTGCAGTTGTTATCACCAGATTTTAGACAAATCCAGAGGTGGGCCGGGCTCGGAAGATTACATATGGAAGAATCCTAAGGCGGCCTGGCACAAAGGGTTTTGGGCTGAATTGCCCGTGTATCTTTATTTAGTAGTTTATTATTTTAGGTAAGAGATAGAATCTTACTCGTGCACGGTTTAGTGCACGCCCTCATTAGAAAGTCCCCTGGACTATAAATATGTACCTAGGGTTTATGGAAAAAACAACAACTCACGTTCAACCCCAAAAACAAACCAATCTCGGCGCATCGCCAACTCCTTCGTCTCGAGGGTTTCTATCAGGTAAGCGACATGCTGCCTAGATCGCATCTTGCGATCTAGGCAGCACAAGCTCCACGTTGTTCATGCGTTGCTCGTCATCGAAGCGCTTTTGATGGCGAGCAACGTAGTTATCATTAGATGTGTTAGGGTTAGCATTGTTCTTCGTTTAAGCATGCTTACGTAGTGCAACCCTTGCATATCTAGCCGCCCTCACGCCTATCTCAGGTGTGGGGCGGCACCCGCTCGATCATTATTTAGTAGATCTGATCCGTTACGATTGCTCCTTGTTCTACAAGGATTAGTTTAATATCCGCAATAGTTTGGCCTTACAATGGGGGGAGGATCCAGTGGCACGTAGGGTGGCGTTCGCAAGTCCTAAACGGGATGTTCCTAGGATCAACTTCATGTTGGTTTTCTCGGCCTTGTTTAGGATCGGCTTACGAGCACCGTGCGTGGCCGCAAGGCCCAACCCGGAGTAGGATGATCCGGTTATGCGGTGAAAACCCTAAATCGTCGTAGATCTCATTAGCTTCATCTTGATCAAGCAGGACCGCCAAGTATTCGTGCACCCCGTACGGATCATGGGTGGATCGGCTCTTTGAGCCGATTCACAGGATAACCTGAGAGCCGATCGAGGCTCGTATTTAACGTTTACATGTATGCCCCTGCAGAAACTAAGCGAGGCACCCTCATCACCTTCCCGACCAGGTATAGGTCAGGTGGCACGCCCTTGCACTTCGCAACGCCGCGTGTGACCGAAGAGCATTGCGGGCCGTCGCTCGGAGGGGTCTCAGCCAGCCCGCAGCTCTAGGCTCCCCCCGGCTCTACAAGTGTTGACAAGGCCGCCGCCCGCCGGTGGGTTTTGGCGGTCAACACATTCTCGCATGCCCCCTCGGTTTTGGAAATAACATTTCCAAAATCATTATGCTTTCCTTCGAAGGGTCATGTCGTAGCGAGAGCGAGCCGTTACAACGATCCGTCATCATTATGCCCCTGTCTTCTCAGCTCCTCTAAAAATTCCGACAGACTTTAGCATCGATCCCTTGGAAGTTGTAATGGCATTAATCCTTCACCAGATTTCTCATTATTTAACCGCGCCGACGGATTAGCTCTCTCTCTATCCTCTATTCCATCCCAGACTATCGGCACCAAAAAACCCTCTCCTCCTGTAGCAATGTCTTCCTCTTCCTCTTCCTTCTCAAAACTCTTCCCCCAATCTTCGCCGAAGAAGAAGACCGGGGACAGCCTCCACCCCGCAGTGAATCCCTTCTCCTCCGACAAGGAGGAAAAAGAAGGAGAAGCAGCGAAGGCCAAAGCCTCTCCTTCCGCCCAGCTCCCACCGAAGAAGCGCCCCCGTATGTGGGCGGACAGCGAGGACGAAGATGATGACGAAGAGGAAGAGGAGGAGGATGACTCCTCCTCCTCCATCGGGTACCCGCCGACCAAGCGCTTCCGCTCCTGGGCGGACAGCGAGGATGATGATGATGACGAGGAGGAAGAGGCTCCGGCCAAGGGCTCGGGGCAGCAGCGACGAGGAGCTCCTCGGGAGCAGGCGCCGACGACACCGACGGCGGCGATGACGAGGACAGCAACGACTAGTAGTATAGGACTAGTGGTAGCAGCGCACTAGGCACCAGATCCCTCTTTTGAGAGCCATCGGCTCTTTCTTGTAAAGCCGCTCCTTGGAATTAATGAAAGTGTTCTTTCTATTCATCCTTTAATCGCTCCAATTCCATTCCTTCCGTTTGTCATGCTAAGACCGATAGCAACACGTCGGACTTCTTTCCTTTTCTTGCAGCAACAGCACAGTCCAAGCCCTGTACTAGACGACGGCTTTTCCTTCCCAGTTCCTCTCTGAGACGACCATGATGCAGCCGCCACCGAGGTGACTCTGATCGGCTCTTAAAAACAGGGCATCTTCCAGGCTTGTTGCCCCCCAAGTCTTAGCCGAGGCAGAACAGAGCTGTATGGACCTGGGCCCGATCATGTCTAAGGGAGCTTCTTACGCCAAGCTAGCCGATTTGAACATAAATCGGCTTCCCAAGGCGTAAAGCCTTCAAGGCGATCCGCCCCGAGCTTTTCAGTTCCTGCCGGTCAGAAAAGGTTCCTTTCCTTTGATGGATCTAATGTCATCCATCCTTGACCTGATCCGTCCGCCCATGCTGCTTTCTTGAAGAAATCTCTCTTGAGTCGATGGCCATGCATCGGCTTTCATGTCCTTAAGTCGATGCCTGCTGCATCGGCTGTGCTCGAAATTTTTCGAATTTTCACTTTTATTACGGCCGACCTGTGCATCGGTCCCCATATTCCAATACCCATCAACAAAAGATGAGATGCTTCTGTTGCATATCCTCGTATTTTCATATACCTGGGTGCCCCCCGAGCCGATTCTGTCAAGAAAATTGATGGTATCGGCTCTGTTGGATAACATGTTGAACCCGAGCAGAAAGGTAGGTGAGGACAATTTTGGCCGATTGCTGGAATCGGCCTCCACGTTGCTTGCTCGTTGAAGGTTTTGTAAGTTCCCTTCGTAAATTTTTTGGGGCCGATCACAAGGATCAGCCTCTCCTGGTTTGCTCATTGGTTTGATCTTGCTACTTGGTCGGCTGGATGAAACCAACCCAACCTCTCGACTTGATGCGCTTGCCGTCGTCCACCTTGAGTGCTCCGTAGAGTCGTGGAGCGCTAAGCTCTGTCGGCAAGACGAGTACCATGTTTGTGCCACCCGATGTCTCATCATCGGCTTTCCTCTGTTTGGGGCGCCACTCCATTTTCCGTGGACGACCCTCTTCATCCAGGGTTCGCTGAACCTTTGCAGCCAGATCAGGTCGTGCCTTCCTTAGCGTGTGCAGGTACAACCTTTCGGCTTCCTCCAGGCCGCGCAATCGCTGAACCCTGCGCTTTTGGGAACGGCTGAGTCCGTCAGGGCACCACCTTGGCCGGTGGTACCTGTCTTCTTCCACTTCTCCCTCGTCTTCTCGAATCTTCAAGATCTGCCCAACGAGGTGACTCAGCCGCGTTTGCTTTGTGGCGGGAGAGGCCCTAGGCGCTCGAACACGGACACGTTGGCTGCCTCCTTCTTTCTCGATTGCATTCTCGGGCAATTGCCGATTGTGGGCAATCGGCTCATTCCCGAATCCCAGCAGTGTCTGAAGAAGGGGCAGTCCCAATGCCTGGCGTTGTCGTCTTGCTCCCTTGATGCTTCCGTGGCATAGCGCTCGTGCTCCTCCTCATCGCGATCCTGCCGACGATATCTTCTGGCTTCTCTAGCCAGACGATCTCCTCTATCATCGTAATCGGTCCGTCGGCGTTGGTCATACTGACTCACATATTTGTTGAGGAGGTGATCAGAGAGGGGTCGCTGATATCTTATATTCTTCACCTCTCCTCTCGTGACATAGCGCTTGCCATCATGACGGAGCCGATCGCGTGGAGCGGCCTCCTCTCGTATCCTTGCTATGATAGCAGCTGCCCTCATCTCCATCTTTGCCGTAGTGGTTTCCAGTGTCCTACCATGTTGATGCTCGAACGAGGGACCTAGGCTGGCAACCTTCGGGGTAGGTGATTTCCACCATGTTAACGGCGGGGAAGGGTTGGGTGTCGACCTTCATGGCGTATCGGTTGAAAATTAGCCGCCCCTTCTCTATCGCCGCTTGGATGTGCCGACGCCACACCCGGCAGCCGTTGGTGGCATGGGAAAGCGAGTTGTGGAATTTGGCGAGTACGGCTTTCCGTTTAGCTCTTTCGCCGTGGGGAATTTGAGACCTTCAGGAATCGTCAACCTGTTTCTCCTTGAGCAGGAGGTCGAAGATTTGTTCAGTCTTGGTTATGTCAAAATCAAATCCCTCGGGCGGCCCCGGTGGCTTTACCCATTTGCAGGCCACGGGGTTCCCCCCGAGTCCACTCAGCCACCGCTATCTCTTGGCCTCCCGCAGCACTTCATCCTCTTCCGTATCGACCATAACTACCGCACGCTTGAACTTGTCTTGGTACAGGTCGGGGTGGCGCTGTTCATATGCCGACAGTTTCGAACCATGTGCGCCAGCCGAGGGATAATCCGCTTGGGAGGCCATGTCCTTGAGCCGTGTTGCAAGGCCTGCTACTCGCCAACTCGATCGCTTCCTTTCGGCTATACGAACCGAATAACATCGGTTCCTAAGATTCCCGAAGCGCCGAATGTATTCCGTCACCGTTTCCCGCGCTTCGACGTAGTTGTGCTAGATCGGCAATGCCGGACTCGGAAGCTTCGAATGGTATTGCATATGGAATTGTTCTTCCAATTGCTTCCAAGACTCGGATGGAGTTTGCCGGCAGAGAGGTGTACCATCCAAAAGCCGATCCCGTGAGGGACCGTGAAAAGAGCCTCACGCGTAGCTGATCCGACACCGAAGCCGGTCCTAGTTGAGCCAAATATCGGCCGACGTGCTCGATGGAGCTCGGAGCCATCCGATCCACTCGAATTTGGAGAAGTCGTGGAGCCGATATTTAGGTGGCAGCGGGATCATCTCGTAATCGTCGTGGGTACGGCTTGGAATAGCCGATCGCCTCTTCTTTTCGGCATCATGCCGAACCGGTCTCTCGCATGGTATCGATCTGATCCGCCGTGTCTGGCCGTAGGAGTTGCACTCGAAGATTCGCCGGGTGGCGTACTTGGCCTGCCATGTTTGCTTTTCCAGCTCCGAGCCGCGCCGGGCAGAGCTGGGCTCGGGAGTTTCGTCGGTGTGGCGTATTTAGTTAGCCACGTCCGCTCCGTCGCCGACGTTCCTCCCGTCTTCGCCGGAGTCCCCGATGTTGTGGCCTGGTTTGTGAGTGCCCGGCCACCACAATCCGGCACATACATGCACGCGTATCCATGAGGGATCTCCTTAGGCGCCTCCATTAAGAACCGGTAGTCACCGGGGTCGCCACCACCTCGTAGACGAGGAATGCCGGTGTAGTCAGCACTTCAGCGGTGCTGCCAACGCAAACGGCAGCGGTGGACCGGGACCGGAATGGCAACTCTCCTTGATGAGTCCCGAGAGCTGGTCCCGACGGCGAGTACCGGTGGCTCATGATCTCCCGGATCACGCGCGAGCGACACGCTCCAGCGACGTTGACCAAGTTCTCGTAGTGGCGGTGTAGCGAGTGAGCCACCGGGTAGTTGATCTCCTCGCCGCGCACCTCGGTGCGTTCCTCCGACGGGGCAGAGAGGTCTATCCCATCGAGTGCACCTTCCGGTGAGAACCCCTTCCATCCGATGCCACCGTAACGGGTTCTCCGAAAAGAGCCGATGAGGTCGGCTTCGAGGGTAGCCTTGATCTCGTTGTATTGCTTCTTGAGGTCGTCGTGCGGATCCTCGTAGGTGATCGGCGTGCCGTCCGCCATCTCGGATGTAGATGGCGATGTGGTTGATGTAGACGATTGTCCCACCGGCGTGCCGAATGTGTTGACTGCCAAAACCCACCGGCGGGCAGCGGCCTTGTCAACACCGTAGAGCCGGGGAGCCTAGAGCTGCGGCTGGCCGAGACCCCTCCGAGCGACGGCCCGCAATGCTCTTCCGGTCACACGCGGCGCTGCGAGTGCAAGGGCGTGCCACCCGACCTATACCCGGTCGGGAAGGTGATGAGGGTGCCTCGCTTAGTTTCCTGCAGGCATACATGTAAACGTTAAATACGAGCCTCGATCGGCTCTCGAGTTATCCCGTGAATCGGCTCAAAGAGCCGATCCACCCATGATCCGTACGGGGTGCACGAATACTTGGCGGTCCCGCTTGATCAAGATGAAGCTAATGAGATCTACGACGATTTAGGGTTTTCACCGCATAACCGGATCATCCTACTCCAAGTTGGGCCTTGCGGCCACGCACGGTGCTCGTAAGCCGATCCTAAACAAGGCCAGTAAAACCAACATGAAGTTGATCCTAGGAACATCCCGTTTAGGACTTGCGAACGCCACCCTACGTGCCACCGGATCCTCCCCCATTGTAAGGCCAAACTATTGCAGTATATTAAACTAATCCTTGTAGAACAAGGAGCAATCGTAACGGATCAGATCTACTAAATAATGATCGAGCGGGGTGCCGCCCCCACACCCGAGATAGGCGTGAGGGCGGCTAGATATGCAAGGGTTGCACTACGTAAGCATGCTTAAACGAAGAACAATGCTAACCCTAACACATCTAATGATAACTACGTTGCTCGCCATCAAAAGCGCTTCAAGACGAGCAACGCATGAACAACGTGGAGTTTGTGCTGCCTAGATCGCAAGATGCGATCTAGGCAGCATGTCGCTACTCCGATAGAAACCCTCGAGACGAAGGAGTTGGCGATGCGCCGAGATTGGTTTGTTTTTGGGGTTGAACGTGAGTTGTTGTTTATTCCATAAACCCTAGGTACATATTTATAGTCCAGGGGACTTTCTAATGAGGGCGTGCACTAAACCGTGCACGAGTAAGATTCTATCTCTTACCTAAAATAATAAACTACTAAATAAAGATACACGGGCAATTCAGCCCAAAACCCTTTGTGCCAGGCCGCCTTAGGATTCTTCCATATGTAATCTTCCGAGCCCGGCCCACCTCTGGATTTGTCTAAAATCTGGTGATAACAGCAGTAGATTGTATTCGATGTAAAAGAATGGACCGGGGTCCACAGTTCACTAGAGGTGTCTCTCCCATAAGATAAATAGCATGTTGGGTGAAAAAATTACAGTCGGGAAATTGACAAATAGAGAGGACATGACAATGCACATACATGATACGATGAG
>NC_061510.1:115624039-115643655 GCF_022539505.1 Lolium rigidum
TTCTTCCTATTCTTCGAGTTGTGGGCCTTCAGTAAACCCCGAGTACTATCTTGGGCAGGCTCATTGGGGATGCCTATGTCAGCAGGCGTGTTGGATTGGTGTCCATGCCTTCTCGGCGCTGGTGTCAAGGAAAGAGGAAGCAGCGTGGTGGCAATTGCACCATGGTCGAAGATGATGACCTGCTTGCGCTTGGTTGTAGTTCTTTCTGCTGCAGAGGTCTTCTCTCAAGTTTATGGGATGATGACACAGGGCTCCGCAGATCTTCATGGGTTATGGTGGTCTTAGGGTGGTGGGAATGGATGTGGTGGGATTTGGAGGTTGTAGAGGAGGAGCCCGTCATAGAAGCACTCGTCTGGGCCTGGGCTAGGTGATCATAAATTTCATATTTAGATTTGGGCCTTGGAAAATTCATCGTTGACATCATAAACTTTTTCTTGCCACCCTACAAAAAAACTACTGTACTTTTTTTGCGGGCTAGATGATAAATTACTTGAACTAGGAAAGAACAAGGAACAATAACCTTCTCAAGGAAAATACAAATTCTTTTTATGTAAATTCTATACCGCTTTGAAGAAACATGATTCAACAACATAAGTTGTAAGAGTTGTGTCCCCGGCCACATCATGTATAATACCATTAGATTCTCACTTTTTGGATGGCTCATGTGGCTTATCAAAACCTCCGAGGCTAGTATAATTTGGGCAATTTTGGCCTTCTCAGGTTTCTTGACCTAAATCGTGGTGAAACGTCGAGAAGATAAAGAACAAGACTTTCAAGAGCCTTGATGTAAACTTCAGGGTATATTGGAAAATCATGGAAGGAAAGGTGACTAGGTTATTCCAAGAGAAAGTGTTGAGGAGAAGACCCGATTTGTTTACTCCAAGATAATATGACATTTGTGGCTCTTGTTACATGTCTATGCATCTTTCGTGGAGATTTCGGGCGACCCATCTGAGATAGTAGTGTAATTAGGCCAGCCTGGCACCCCATAGGTGTGCTAGTGATGATGTGTCATGTACTAGCTTCATCGATAGGGCGCGTGATCTTGTTGTTCTATTAAAAAGAATGGACTAAAAACCGGACCTCAAAATCCTAAGTTTGATTATCCACAAATATTGCAAGGCTAAGGAAACACCAAAAAAAAAATCGTGGACTGAAAATCTTTCGTGGAGACGAAGTTGCAAAAACTTTAGAGGACTAAAAATTTTGCTCACCGGCCTCCGTATTTGCTCGGATGCGACGCGACAAACAAAAAAAGAATCCTCCTCGAAACGTGTTCACACCTGCGCTGCTACTTTGTCGCTCTGTCGCCTATTCCCTTCGACTTTCACTCTGGCGGCCACCTATTGCCTCCTCCGCGAGCCTGAACCCTCTTACGCCCTCTTCCCCCACTACGCCTCGTTGGTGCCTTCCATCGCTGGAATTGGGCCGAAAGCATGCCACAGCTGTTGGAGATCCCGTCACTGATTTGTGGTCTTCTTTGCATGTGCCGAGCATGGTTTGTTCAAAAACGATGTTGTCGGATGATGGAAACGTCGTAGATAGACATCCGTGGAGATAGGTGTCGCCTGAATGAAGCCCTATAGCCTTTTTCCAACGAGAAGTATCCAGCAGCGGCGAAGGCCGGCGGCCATCAAAGTTGTTGTTCCACGATTTCTACCTCCGCATACAGTCATCGCGTAGCCCCGACGGTCTTCTCACCTCCCACCTCCTCCGGCGCAGAGGTGTTTGACAAAATATCTAGGTGAGTGTATTTTGCTTGTTTTTTTACTTCTTTGCAACCGGGTGCTTTAAATACACGGCTGGAAATGAAGAGGTTGAGGGAGATGATCTTCGACGACTCTTCATTGGAGAAAAAGGAGGAAGAAGATGATGATTTGGGGATGGCTATGTTGATGATTTTGAATGAGGAGTTTTGGCGGCCGAGGCAGGATCTCAATTTGTCCAAGCATACATCAACCAATGTAGAGCAGAGAAGCATGCCAACATCATGCAAGATTATTTCAACCCCAATGCAACCTATCTAGAGAATTATTTTCAGCGCCGGTTTCTGATGCATACAAGTTTGTTTCTCGCAACTGCCTGAGCCATGGAGAAGCACGTTGACTAGTTTAAGTTTTGGAGGAGTGCATCAGTGGAGTTTTAAAATTAGTCAGAGGCCTGCCGAGTATTGGAAGCCGTAGGTTTTATGGCAAATAATGACAGGTTGTATCATCTTGCATAACATGATCCTTGAAGTTGGACGAGACATGCCAGAGAACTTTTGGTACATCTCAAATGGAGACCATGTTGATGACCATGATGGAAACATGATTCACCGATTCCTCGACATGCACCTAACCATAGAGAACAAGGATATGCATACTCATCTCCAAAATGATCTTGTTGAGCATCACCGGCGTCTCCATTCCGAATCTTAGTTATGCCTCTATTTATTTTGATTTGTTACATCTATGAATTTGGTTTGTAATAATAAATATGTTAGCTTAACCACTTAATATTTGGTTCAAATGTTTTGATTTGCAACAAAACAATTTTAGGCACTTAAGTATAGGTGATCCGCTATAGGAGGCTAAATTTTAGAGGAGCAAATATAATGAGTTAGGAGGTAAGGAGACGTTTGCTCCTCTAACTTTTGCACTTTCAGTTAGAGCTAGAGATGCTCTTATAGCTAACCACAACACAAGATCTGGTTCTGTCTTAATGCAGAATCATTACAAGGCTAAGGGAGTAAGGAACACAAAGAATCAACAATACCCACTGAACAAACGAACTAACAATGTATGTACACATCCTCTATTTCTTTTTTTTTCGAGGGTACGCAATTGCGTACCAAACTTTTATAGAAGAAAGCAAGGTTTAAATACAAGAGATAGTCAGGCCTCTTGCTAACAAAAGGCAGACTAAAACACACCCAACAGACCCGAGACTACTCTCTCCCTAAACCAACACCTACACCCCAAGCCGACAGCCAGGACTTGAATTCATCAACAATCTTGCCAACCAGATCAGCCACCGCAAGCTGTTGACGAGTATTGTTGAAAGCGAAGGCATTCCGATGCTTCCACAAGGACCAGCAGACAGCCATGATCAAAGTATCGAGCAATCTTCTCTCCTTGCCTTTGTACTTTTTCCTTACCTTGAGCCACCAAGCCTCCAGGTTATCGTTGCCGCCAGGAACCTCCAATTGCACACCCACCGAACTGAAGACCCGGAACCAAATATCCCTAGCCACCACGCAATGAAGCAGGATGTGGTCCAAGGTATCCTCTTCCTGTAAACAGACATAGCAAGGAACAGTCGCATCTTGTAACCCATGCCTGACCCGCCTATCCGAGGTCCACAGCCTGTACTGGAACGCGAGCCAGATGAAAAATTTGCATTTAAGCGGGGCCCATGGTTTCCAAGTGCAGCTCACAGTCGCAGATCGGATGCTACCCTGGCAGAGTGCCGCATAGGTTTCCTTGGCCGAGTATTGGTTAGAAGTCGCACCCGTCCAACCGAAGGAGTCTTGCATATCCGGCTGGAGATCAATCTCTCTGATCGCCAACCATAACCCCATAGCTTCAGCAACCCCCTGAGCCGGCAGCACCATGGTGATATCCGACACCCAAGCATCATTGAGTAACCCCTCGGCAACAGTTCTCCTATTTCTTTGACGGGCACCAACAGCTCCTACGACCGTCGGGGCTAAATCTGCCACAGTGACGCCATTGATCCAGCGGTCTGACCAGAAAAGCACCGACGCCCCATTGCCAAGCTTGATGGACGCCAAGCTACGGAACACACCTTGAGCTTCTGTATCTTTGAGCAAAGGAAGTCCATACCACGGTCTGGAGCTGTCCGTACGCCTCAACCACTCCCATCTGGCACGTAAGGCTAACCCCTGTAGCCTCAGATCCTTAATACCCAAGCCTCCGAACGCGATCGGCTTACAGACCTTGTCCCATGCCACTGCACACTGTCCACCATTCGCCTTGTTCTTGCCTGTCCAAAGGAAGGCACGCATCCATTTGGCTGCCTCTTCTAGCAGCCACACCGGAGCCTCTGCCACCAAACACTGATGAACCATCTTAGCCGAAATCACAGATTTAACAAGAATGAGCCGGCCTTGCTTCTGCACCAAACCCCTCTGCCACGCCGGGATGAACTCAACAATCCTGTCAAGGAAAGGTTGCCATTCTGCCTTAGTAAGAGGCCGGAGGGCCAGCTGCATCCCCAGATACCTCAGAGGGAAGGGGACAATTCTACAGCGTAGAATGTTTCTGACCAAAGCCCGGCCCTGTGGTGATCCTCCAATCATGGTAGCAGTGGTCTTGCTGTAATTGATATGTAGCCCAGACGCCACACCAAACATGTGCAACAAATTTTTCACCGTATGCAGGTCAAGCACGAGAGGTTTAACAAACAGCACTGCATCATCCGCGTATACAGACATGCGTTGGAGAGGTGAAATCCCAGGGAAACTAGACAGTAACTGCTCCTCACAAGCCAAACGAATCAGAGCTGAGAGAACCTCCATGGCCATGACAAAAAACATGGGCGATATAGGATCACCCTGTCGCAGGCCTCTCCCATGCACTATCTTCCTTCCTGGCACTCCATTTACAAGGACCTTAGTACTCGCTGTATACAACATCAATGCTACCCATCTCAAAAATCTCTCCGAGAACCCCAACTTTCGAAGAACCTCCATCAAGAAAGCCCAAGACAAGGAATCAAAAGCTCTCGAGATATCCAGTTTAAGAAAGACACCTGGCCACCTCTTGGAGTTGATTCTTCTAGCCACCTGACGAACCAGCATGAAATTATCATGGAGACTACGGCCTCGGATGAAAGCCGATTGGTTAGAACTGACCAGATTTGCAAGATGTGGCCTAACTCTGTTGGCTAGCACTTTGGAGAATAATTTGGCCAGACTGTGCACCAAACTGATTGGTCTATATTCCCCTAACTCCTTGGCATCAGACTTCTTGGGAATCAGTGTGAGCAAAGCTCTGTTCAGGCACTCAAAGCCTCTGCCATCTCCCACAAAGAGCTTTAGGAAAACAGCCATAACATCGTTTTTTATAACCGGCCAGGCCAACTGAAAGAAACGACCATTATATCCATCAGGCCCTGGGGCACGGTCAGATGGTAGCTCCTTAATCACACCCCAAACCTCATCCTCTGTAAAAATGGCATCCAACTCATGTAAATCTAGCTGAGGTAAATCCAGTCTGCTAAGATCAATGGAGCTGTCTCTAGTATGGATGGCCCCCAACATCTGACTGAAGAATTGGAAAAAACACTCCTCCTTGCGACGTTGATTCGTCACCAGCTCATTGCCCACTTGAAGAGGACCAATGAAGTTTTTGAGCCTGCGGCCATTAGCAAAAGCGTGAAAGAGCTTTGTAATTGCGTCACCATCCCTGAGCCACTTCATCCGGGAACGTTGTCTGGCCATTGTGCGCTCCAAGGACGAGAGTTGCAACACAATCTTCTTAAGGAACCTTCTCAACCAAACCTCCCCCATCGAGAGCGATCTTCTATCTTGTGCAGCCTCAAGACGAAATACGACTGCATTGGCAACCGCTAGCTTGATCTTGATATCACCGATACGCTTCTGACCCCATGCTTGCAAGGACAGAGCCGAGCTCCTTAGAAGAGCATCAAGCCGTTTGAAAGGATCTGTTATCGAAGGATCACAGTGCCACGCTTCTTGTACTGCATCCATAAAACCGTCAAGCTTGGTCCAGGCCAACTCAAACCTGAACCTGCGTTTGGGTCGGTGCACTGCATTCAGAGACAAATGCAGTGGAGCATGGTCAGAAACAGCCGACGACAGCGCCTGTAACATGCTGTCCGGGTGCTCCAGGTCCCAATCAGTCGACACCAAACATCTGTCAATCCTGGACATCGTTGGGACCTCCCGATCATTACTCCAGGTGTACAATCTCCCATGCATATACAATTCCTTCAGCTGCTGGTCACTTACGAAATCCCTGAACATGGCCATCTCCCTCCTGTTCAAGATCCTATTGTTCTTATCCGAAGCCCTCAAAATCATGTTAAAATCGCCCAGCAACAACCAGGGCCCCGGGCATAGGGCCCTACGCTCACCCAGCTCACGGAGGAAGGTCTCCTTGTCATCAAAGCTCTGAGGTCCATAAACCACCGTAATCCACCAGCTTTCTTGATCGAGGGTGTGTACCAGACCAGAAATGGCGTGGGAATCAGTAGATATATGGGACACTGATATCACTGACGAGTCCCAGGCCAGGAGTATGCCTCCCCTAGTCTCCGTCGCCGGCAAGTAAGAGAATCCATCAAAAGATGGACCAAGACATTGTAGCACCACATAACTATCGATCACCGCCATTTTCGTCTCCTGAAGGCACACCAGATTCACATGCAAAGAGGATATGAATAGGCGCACCGCGTCTCTTTTATCTGGATCATTCATACCACGAATGTTCCAGTTAAGCACCTCGGGATTTATATTCATAGGACTAGATAACACCATACAAACAGCACCACACTAGGCGCTGATCCCCTCCTGCAACACAGGCCCTGTACTGAAGAGTTCTACAGGAACTACCGCCCATCGCACGCAGATGTTGCTCCCTAATCGGCGAGTCAAAGATGAGATTCAGCTCCTTCAGATGGTTCTCGTTAACCTCCAGATCACTTGATGCAATGCCCAAGGTCTTGAGCAGGACCAGATCAGCTGCAGAGACTTTGCGCGGCGGTTTTGGAGTCATGACAGCCGATGTAGATGCAGAATGCCGGGTTACACGGCGTGGGGTGAAGGGGGCAGCATCGGCGCGCAGCTCCTTGGCGGTATTAACCTCCCGGAGCAGCGGCGGCGCCAATTTCTTCAACAGCGTCGCACAAAAGCCTTTGATCCTGTCCAGGGCTTGCTTCTCCTCCACAGCAATCGTCTGACGCTGTTCATCATCCGGCACACGCTCCACTAACTGCATCTGATCATTAGGCCCATCATACGATTCGTCCAGGGTGACTGACCGCGTCCTACACGGCCCACTATCAGTTTCACGCCCAGGAGAGCATGGGCCTGGCCCAGCAGAAGTAAGCCCGGCCACGCCCGCACCCCCCACAGATTCCAACTCTCTGACGCCCTGGGGGCCACCCTCGGACAACTCCACCACAAAATATCCCTCAGGATGTGTGAGTGGCTCAGGGATGGTGACACATCCTCTATTTCACTAGATCATCAAACCCCAATAGCTAGTTACCTAATGTACATGCGATCTGAAACTTTACAATTGCATCTTTCAGACCCCTAGCAGCCACCTCAACCCCAAAGCCGGTCCGGCGACGATGTCCCCACCACCGCAGGCGGCGGCAAGAAGCCAACAATAGTCCGGCAGATCCCCGCCATGCCACTGCTTGCCAATGCCGTACCCGCCGACGCCGGCACGGAGTTAACCGTCCGCTTGTAGGGCCCCAGCCATTTCGCCATCATGAACCGCCTCTTCCTCCAGGGCGGCACGCTGAGGCTGCTGCGCTTGAGCGAGCGCCGTGCCGCCGACGCCGCGAGCTTGACGACCCGCTTGAGGTGCTCAGGCCGCGCGACCATCACCTCCGGCAGCGCCGCCCGGACCGCCTCGTACTCTACCGTTGGCCTCGCGACCTCGAAGCCGGCCGCGAAGCTGACGTCCACGACGTACCTCGTTTCGCTCTCGCCAGCGGTGACCACGACGACGTCGATGTACTCGTGGCTCCCGGCGGCCATGACATCCGACTTGTCCCACCTCGCCTTGCACAGTCCGGCGTCGTGGCCGCGCTCACGCAGGCGGGACATCACGGCGCGCCGGAACGCCGACTGGTTCGGCCGCAGGTCGTCCAGCCCGCGCATGGCGTCCGCCACGGCGAAGACGAGCCGGCGGCGTAGCTCGTCGTCTGGATCGAGGTTGGCTTTGATCTCCTCGAGCGCGTCTGCCGCCGCCGTCGGCGAGCTGTTGGTGCCGTCGGGATCGTCGTCCGGATCGGAGGAGGCTTCCGCGGCGAGGACGGTGGAAGACCCGACGGTGGCGTCCGCCTCGAGGAGGTACTCGTTGACGAGGCTGGAGAGTGCGGGCGCCGCGTCGTGCTCGCTGCCGCTACTGTCGTCGGCGGTTCTGGGGAGGGCGGCGAGGCGGGCTCTCGCGGCCGCGTCGAGGGGCGCCGTGGCACGCTTGGGCCTGGCGCGGGGCGTCGGCGCCGTTGGTGGCATCTGCAGCTGGTGAGGATGCATGTCAGTGATAGTATGATCTGTGATTGCGCTAGCTGTAAAGCAATGTAGTAGGAGTAACGCAGTGCATGGGATCGATGTATATATTCTCTTCGTATATTCGCGGTGGAGTTGTGGTCAAGAAATGTCAGCATGTGTCGACAGAACGGGACATTATTAGCTCATTAACTGACTTACTTAAGAAAGAATGCCGAATGGTAATAGTCAGGCACTCGCGCTTCACATACTCAGTAACTTGACACGCGCGTAAACGAGCGGAGGCAACCATGCATGAAAAGGAAGTTCCTACTCTGTTAAATTTTGTGTTAAACCTCAAGATCAACCGTAGTACTCCGTAGCATTTTTATGCATTATAGGAACACTATTTATGGATTACGCCCCATATTTTTAGCAATTAAGGATTGCTCACATCAATCCAGTGACACATCATTGTCAATGACAGAGAACGAAAAACTATATAACATTCAATAAATTTACGGGGTGGCACACTAGACAAACCCAAGTCACTTATTTTCGATGGAGGGAGTAGATGTTTTCTCTAACTAAGTGACGTTAGCTAGCAAGACGCTTTCACCTTCTTGATGACAACAAGTGCGGAAAATTTATTAATTTCGCCCGTACAAAGACACCGGAAATGATTTGATGTAAAATAATTTTCGTAGATATTTTAGACAACATGAATTTTATTTATGCACCACACTGGCGGTAGGAAATATTGTTGGCCTCTTCGACACTAGAAGACTATCGGGTCGTGAAGATTCACACAACCAAACCTTTCTCGGAACCTAACCATTGTGATCATGTTGTGACGGTCACACTTCAGTTATTATCCATGCTTTTGACAACCCTCAGATAACATCAAGGGTCTTCCAAAGAAATGCCCTTAAGAAGGAAACGGTTCTTACCAAACCCAACCAGAGAAGACCACACAAAGGATTTGCACCCTCGATAGTATATTCAACAAAACTACACACAATTAATTCCTTCAACAAGGAATATGCATATCGCCGCCATTGTTAGGCCAGACCCATGGCCATGGCCATCCAAGTGATGACACTACCACATGTTGATCCGACATTGCCATACATCTATCCCGTAGAACTACACTAGGACACATAAACACAATGTGGCATGCATGCCCAAGATAATACGCGCAACGAGAAGAGTAAAATGTCACAGACGAGATCAATTGCACATGCCTAAATAATGAGTAAGAGGTTCATCAAAATTCGTTAATTCGCTAAACCATCCAAGAATTTGACGTTGGTGTCAGCATGCTGACATGATTTAAGATGTCTGGTCTGGAAAAATGAACACACAAGCATTACTAGCCCACCACATCGCCTGACCCGAATGCCGCAAACACGACAAATATAAGTTGGAACGACCTACATGGGAATGAGAAAAAACCGTACACGTGAATATAATTATCTAACAAGCCTGTGCTATGATCCACAATTATGAAAAAAGATAATCGCAAGAAAGGCATGCTCCTTTTTTGGACCAAAACAAGGTTTCCAGTTCAGTGTTACACTAGTCTTTCTTTGAAGCCACAACTGAATTTTAAGCCAAAACTGAATTTAGTGCAATTAGTGTGAACCCGACATGAACAAAATAATAATTAACTATCTCAGATCGAACGTGGTTTCCCATTTTTCATGCTATTTGTAATAAATTTCTACAGTGCAATGATCAAAGCAAATAAATAAAAGTAACATGAGAAAAGCCAGGGTTTAGTCAACTGATCTACACAAACCTTTATGGCCTTGAGATCACGCTGTTCATGGGAATGATATTCTGATTGGTAGAAGCTTCATTGGGGATGAATTAACCAATGAGAATACAGTGCCCGTTCATGTGTGTTTATATATTAACGGTTAGCATTGCCATTATTGGTTTCTGGAGACCTGAAATGGAGGATACTGGCATCCCAGTCTAGGTTCTCGGCAATGGACGGAGGGTGTCCAGGTACAATGAACGAAAGGGACTCTACCATGTAATTTACTCAGTACGTACATGCAAGGTTTTTTTTTTTTTTTTGAAATTCGTACATGCAAGGTTGGTTGAGGTATGATTGAAAAGAACTTAAAAAGAAAAACTCATGGTCAGACCGTTGATGTCGGGTTTGATTTGTCTTTTATGGGCTCTATCCAGTCTATACGAGGTCATCAAGTCTAGGCCAGGCCCATAGAATAAAGCCCAGGATGCCAAGGAACGCTTCTAGAATCTCCAGTTCCGGCACCGCAGAGGCGCAGACCATACCTCGTCCCCTTTGTTTGAGTTCTTGAGACTTGAGACGGCGAGGCTGCGGCGAGACCGAGAGAAATCAAGGAACAGAGGTGAGCTCGCGTCCGTCAATTGGATCGGCTGGTGGTTTGTTGGGTGGCGGATCGGCGCGTGGAGTGGGGGAGAAGCGAGCGGGAGGGCATCCAAGAGGGAGAATTGAGAGAAGCCACCAACCCACCGCGGCGAGGAGACAGGCGATTCCCCTTCCCCGCCTGCTGCGACTGCTCGGCTTTTTTTCTGCTGCAGCGGCGGGCGGTGGCGTGGTGGTGGTGGCGGCGGCTTATTGTATCTGCCGCTCCGGTTTTATTTATTTTTGCTCTCCCCCTCTGTTTTTGGGGATTGGGGGTTTATCTCTCTCTCGCCGTGCCCTCTCTTTTCCTCCCGGCTTTGACAGGGCGGAGCGCCCCTCGGTGGGAAAGCAGAGCTGGCCTGGCTCACTCACAAGTCATCACTTCGTTGAGCAAGTACAATAAGTCCTAGTCAGCTGGCTACAAGGATTAAAATAACATATTTATGTCTAGTTGGAGGGAGAGAGAAGAGGAGAGAATGTAAGTGGGCTCTTAGACTGCTCATAGTGGGAGTAACTTAGCTAGTAACATCACACAACCCAAGACATTTTGGTGACATGGCATGGCAATGAATGAAGAAAGAGAGTAGGGTGGTAACTAGCTATGTTACCATAACATCACACACCCCAAGAAAAGTTGAGTCTACACCATAGTAAATGACACAATGCATGACACCACATATTAGTTACTACCCACTATGAAGGTAGTAACTTAGACTAGTAACATATGCCATGTTACTAGTCTAAGTTACTCCCCACTATGACTAGCCTTATGCAAGAGCTAGCTCTAGCACGTCCTCCTAGGCAAGTTGTGTGAATGAAAGGTGGGCCCTTGAAAGTGCATGGAGCCCCCATGTGTGGTTTTGGTAATTAATGACAATCCCTATGGACTAATGTTTGCATTGAGTTATATTTGTAGGAGTTGTCCATAGGCAATTCTTGAACCATATGTTGGCTTCAAGGTTGCAATAAGAAGAATTTGATGAAGGATATCAAGTGTCAAGTATGTCTTGAAGATGAAGATGAAGATATCAAGTGTCAAGTATGTCTTGAAGATGAAGATGAAGTGAGCCCTCAAGTTACTTCAAGGCGTCAACATGATGAAGAATGAAGAAATGAAGTGCAAGTTCAAGATGAGCCAACTCGAAGAGTTCATAAGCTTGAAGCTTTCCATGGAGAAATGAAGTGCAAGTTCAAGATGAGCCATCTCGAAGAGGTCCTTTGCTTGAGTCTTGCCATCCATATGGTGATCATGGATATGTGAAGATGCGCCGAAGAAGAAGCTCTCCCATGGTGGATTATGGTGGAGCAATCCACATGGTGGTCATGGTTATGTGAAGATGCGCCGAAGAAGAAGCTCTCCCATGGTGGATTATGGGGGAGCAATCCACAAGACTTCGTCAAGCAAACACAAGCAAGAAAGGCGTTCCATCTTGTTGAGGTCAAGATCGTCGTCATCGAGCTCAAGTGAAATGCGCAAGTATAAGGTTTGCTCTTGATAGGGTTTCTTTCTCACCGGTCTCATAGTGTAGTTGGAGACCGGTTTATAGTATAGTTGCCGTACTATCAAGAGGGCTCTCAAGTGAGTAACTCGATCGTATCGTTCGGAGAGAGCTCAAACCTTTGCATCCTTGCATCATCTTTCTTGGTTGTTATTTGGACCTTATCCATGTGATGTTTTAGAGCTTGTGCTTATTCTCATGACAAGCTCTAGTTCATCGAAAACGGATTTCGCATAGATCACTTGTTGCGTTTTCGAGTTTGGTTCATCATCTTTCTTGGTTGTCATTTGGATCTTATCCATGTGATGATTTAGAGCTTGTGCTTATTCTCATGACAAGCTCTAGTTCATCAAGAATGGTTTTTGCACGGGCAACTTGTTGCATTTTCGAGATTGGAGGTTTTACCGGTATGTCTTTTTTAGATAGGTCAAACCTTTCATCATTTGTTTCTATCCTCCCTTGTTGGACTATGATGGTTTCCTGCATGATCTTTTAGAGCTTGTTCCTAGCTTCAAAACAAGCCCAAGATCATCAAAATCGGAGTCCGGATGCTAAAGTTATGCCCGTTTTAGTTTTGGTGTTTCTGCAGTTTACTTGAGCCGGATATTTCGGAAATATCCGGCCCCCTCGAAATCGTCTAAGGACCTGAGGAATTGCTGCTCAGTATAGGGGCCGGACATTTGCCCGGATTTTGACCAGGTTTTGTCCCAGAGGCCGGATTATCGGGGGGGGGGTTATCCGGCCTTTACTTAGGCCGGATTATCCGGCCCTGTTTTTGCCCAACGGCTCGATTTTCTTGGGGGGTATAAATACCCCCTTCTTCCTCCTTGGGCTGTGGCTTCTCTCACTCTCTCTCTCCTCCATTGTTGAACTAGAGAAGCTTGCACTATCTCTCAATCCCTCCATGATTCTTGCCCCCATTTGAGGGAAAAGAGAGAGGAGATCTAGATCTACACTTCTACCAATCAAATCCATCTCTTTGTGAGTGGAACTCTCTAGATCTAGATCTTGGTGTTCTTTGTGAATTTCTTTGTTCTTCCTCTCTTATTCCCCCAATAGCTTTTGTAGCTTTGTTGGAATTTGAGAGAGAAGGACTTGAGCATCTTTGTGGTGTTCTTGCCATTGCATTTGGTGCATCGGTTTGAGTTCTCCACGGTGATTCGTGGTGGTGAAAGCAAGAAGGTTGTTACTCTTGGGTTCTTGGAACCCTAGACGGATTCTACGCCTTTGTGGCGATTTATTGGGAGCCTCCAATTAAGTTGTGGATGTGTGCCCCAATCTTTGTGTAAGGCCCGGTTTCCGCCTCGAAGGAAATCCCTTAGTGGAACCGTGACCTAGGCCTTTGTGGCGAGGGTCACCGGAGATTTAGGTGAGGCACCTTCGTGGCGTTCGGTGTGTGGTGTGAGTACCGCATCTTGGGGTGAGGCCTTTGTGGCGTTGGTGTGCATCGAGCAACCACACCTCAAGGTGAGCCTCTTGTGGCGTTCGGGAGCACTAAGCAGCCGCACCTCTCCACCGGAGATTAGCACTCGCAAGAGTGTGAACTCCGGGATAAATCATCGTCTCCCGCGTGCCTCGGTTATCTCTATACCCGAGCTCTTTACTTATGCACTTTACCTTGTGATAGCCATCGTGCTTGAAGTTATATATATCTTGCTATCACATACTTGCTTGTATTGCTTAGCATAAGTTGTTGGTTTACATAGGTGAACCATTGCTTAGAATAAGTTGTTGGTGCACATAGGTGAACAATAGTATATAGGCTTTGGGCTTGACAAAGTAAACGCTAGTTTTATTCCGCATTTGTTAAGCCCATCTCGTAAAAGTTTTAAATCGCCTATTCACCCCCCTCTAGGCGACATCCGTGTCCTTTCAATTGGTATCGAGCAAGGTCTCTCATTCTTAGGCTTCACCGCCTTGAGAGTAAAGATGTCGGCTAGAGGATTAGTGCACGATAACACTCTTATATTAGATGGCACAAATTATGATGTTTGGAAAATTTGCATGCTTAGTCATTTTCGGGACATTGACCCTCATATGGAGAAAATTGTAGATATAGGTTTTTCTCCTCCTATGGATTCACAAAATCTATCGTTAGAGGATGAGAAAAATTTATATCTCAATTCTCAAGCTTCTTATGTTCTTATGAATGCTTTGAGAGATGTAGGTCTTTTTCCATACTTGCCTTTTTGGAGCGCTCATGAATTATGGACAAAGATTCAAGATAAATATGATGTGTCCAATATTATTAAGGATGGTTGTATTGCTTCCACTTCCGGCCGTGATGAGGTCTCATCTTCTTCCACTTCACCAATGTGTGGCAAGACACAAGGTAATGATATGGTGAGTGGTGATGAAAGTTGCGATGTTGATATTGAGCTTAATATTGATGATTCTTCATCCCTATCTCATTGCAATGCTTCATCTATCGACATAAACACATATAGCACTATAAATCATCTACATGCTTGTGTTAATAGTCCTTGCATATCATGTGTAAGTTTGTTGAATAAATCTCAAGATGATATGCTTTCTTTGTCTTGTGACCATGATAAAAATGCTTCTATTTCCTCTAGTTGTTATGTGACTAACAATGTAGAGGAAACCAACAATTCTATTGGTCAAGACAAGATCTTGAAAGGAGCCTCAAGTAACTCCTCATCTTTATCTCACGGCCCTCATATATGCCTTATGGCCAAGGGTTCCACGGTACCTCCTACCATGGAACCTAATATTTCTCGTGGTGATAAGGATGAGGATGAATATGAAGAAGAGGATTGGGTTGTCTCTCTACGCGATAAGGGTAAGAGTGTATTCAAGGTTATTTACAAAGATAAAATTGCTAGCTCTCACTTCTTTGAAATCTTGACTACCGCTATTGAGAGCCAAAAACTTATTTGGATGCATGAGAACACCATTGATAAAAACGGTGCTCTTGAACGAGAGTATGCCGATGATGTAGCATCATTAAAGAATGAACTTGAAGAAGAACAAATCATCAAGGAAGCTCTTGAGGAGACCTTTGCTCTAGAATTGTCTAGAGAAAAGGAAAACCATGATAGAGCTCTTGAGATGGCAAATGAACTAAAGCTAAAAAATGATAAGCTTGTGTTTGTTAATGCTAAACTCCTTGAGGATTTTTAGCAACTCAAAAAGGGCTCAAGGGTCATTGAGAGTGCGCTCACCAAACTCACCGAGTCGCATGAGCAACTTAAAGCTTCTTATCTAAAAGAGCATGCCAACTTGCCTTCTCCTATTGCTATTGATAATGATGCTTGTGCTACTAACTCTACTTCTTGTGAAGCATTTATCTTGAAGGAGAATGTTGAGCTAAGGGCTCAACTTGAGTTGCTAACTAGAAATTATGGGAAATTGGAAGAAAATCATGGAAAGCTTTCTAGCTCCCATGAGGATCTTCTAGCTTCTCATGATAGGCTAAAGTTAGCTCATGAGGCTATCATATCAAAGGCAACACCTTGTGAGCCTCATGTGGATACTAGCACTACTACCCAAAATGCTATATTGCCATGTGCTAGTCCTAGTAATTCATCCACTCATAATATTGCTAAATCTTGTGATGAATTATCTTCCTTGCCTTGTTGCTCTAACAATGAAGGTTCTACTTCCTCTAGTACTTGTGTTGTTACTAACCATGTAGAGGAAATCAAAGAGCTCAAGGCCCAAGTCACTTCTTTGAAGACCGACTTGGTAAAGAGTCATGAAGGGAAATGCAAACTTGACACGATGTTGAGTGTGCAACAATCCCCCAATGACAAGAGTGGACTTGGATTCAAATCCAACAACAAGAACAAGTCCAAGAACAACAACAACAAGAAGAAGAAGGGCCAAGTACAAGTCAAAGACTCGGCCAAGATTGTTTGCTTCAAGTGCAAAATTGAAGGGCATCATGTTAGAGCTTGCCCTTTGAAGAAGAGGCAAAAAGGGAAGCGGCCTCAAGCTCAAACTCATATTCAACCTCAAGTTGAAGAAATGCCACTTCCCAAGAGGAAGCAAGCCAATGCTCCCATTGTGGAGAAATCTAGTGAGAAGAAGGAGAAGAAAAGAACTTGCTACATATGCCGTGAGAAGGGCCACATCTCCTCCTTTTGCACTATCGGTACCTCATCCAACTCTATCACCATTGATGATGTTTATTCTCTTCGTAAGGATGAGGGTGGCAATGTGTTTGCCAAATTTGTTGGTGCTCAAAGTGGTGTCAAGAAAAGAACCATTTGGGTTGCCAAGCCTATTGTGACTAACCTCTTAGGACCCAACTTAGTTGGGGACCAACAATTCAAAACTTGATCAATAGGTGCTTGTTGGAGGGCATTGGAGACTTGGCTACATCATGAAGAATTAAGGGATCTTCATCATTTATATTATCTCAAGCCAAGTTTTTTGGTTATCTTGCTTCTATCATATATTCAATGTTCCTCCTTGCGGTAACATGTTCTCAACTCACTTATATTGAAAGTTACTCGCCCCTTTGCATGTGTTAGTTTTGTTCCTAGCATGTGTTTGTATATGTTGTGCTTCCTACTTGCTTTTATTGAGAAATCAAGTCTATGCATGTTGGGTCGCACACCATGTATTTGTGTTTGTGTTGGAGCCACTTTACATCTTGTTGTATCTTATATGGCTCTTATGAGCGATTAATGGACTATCCCATTTTGGGGGAGTGATATTCCTTTGGGAATTTCATGATCCTAACAATGTGTGTACATGAGGAGTATCACTTAGAATTGATATTGCAAGATTATCTAGTCTCTATGTGGTATGTCATCTTCATGAGAAATTCAAATTCCAATGTCCATTAATATCTATAGTTGGATCTTATTTGCCTCTTGTGAAAATATATTATTTATCACATTATGGGGGAGTAATAAGCTTTGTGCATATTACAAGCCTAGGAAATGTGAACATTTGAGGTTGTGTCACATAGAACTGATATTGTAAATTATCTCTCATATGTGACATGTTTTCTCAAACAAGTTCCAATTTTCTTAAATGGCTTCATTGCTAATATCTTTGTGGATCTTATTTGTGAAAGTTTTTCTTGGCATGGTTTGTCACAACGTGTCCCTCAATACACGTATGGGAAACCATGTGCTTCAAGTCATTCTATTAATTGCTCTGCATGTTGGCATGAATGCTATTAATTTCTTTGCATGTTGGTATGACTAATTGAAGCTATCAAGAAACTCTCTTTGCATGATGGTTAACTCTTATCTTTTACCATATGCTTTATTTGGTGTAAATATGATCTTACATATACTTACAAACTACCACCGGAAATATTTCCTAATACCTCTTGTCCTAGGACAATTGGCAATCTATTATGAGGTAAAAATTTATTGATCATATTTACATTGGCTCTTGTGTTTAAATTGTCTTGTTTATTGCCATGAATGTGTTGTGCTTTGACTCCCACGTGTCTTCCTTACATCTTATGGACCTAATTTGTCTATTCAAACTTTCT
This sequence comes from Lolium rigidum, assembly GCF_022539505.1. NCBI lineage: Eukaryota > Viridiplantae > Streptophyta > Magnoliopsida > Poales > Poaceae > Lolium > Lolium rigidum. Next base: position 115,641,610 of record NC_061510.1, read on the forward strand.
TAGCATTTTAGTAGATATAGGTAGCGTGATGATCCTAGTTTTGTGCATTTTGTATTCATATGCAAAATCCTAGATAATGCACTAATCTTGGGGAAGCTCTCCTATATTTGTTCGAATGCTTAACATCTCTTGATCATTATAAAAAAAATTAATTTTGGGAGACATAAATTTTCTTTTTTGGTACTTTATGCCATCATAAAATGTTTCGAGGGTTGATGCGTGCAGTTGACACACGTCCGTTGGGAACCCCAAGAGGAAGGCGTGATGCAGACAGTAGCAAGTTTTCCCTCAGAAAGAAACCAAGGTTTATCGAACCAGGAGGAGCCAAGAAGCACGTTGAAGGTTGATGGCGGCGGGATGTAGTGCGGCGCAACACCAGGGATTCCGGCGCCAACGTGGAACCTGCACAACAGAACCAAAGTACTTTGCCCCAACGAAACAGTGAGGTTGTCAATCTCACCGGCTTGCTGTAACAAAGGATTAACCGTATTGTGTGGAAGATGATTGTTTGCAGAAAATAGTAAAGAACAATTGCAGTAGATTGTATGCGATGTAAAGAATAGGACCGGGGTCCACAGTTCACTAGAGGTGTCTCTCCCATAAGATAAATAGCATGTTGGGTGAACAAATTACAGTCGGGCAATTGACAAATAGAGAGGGCATGACAATGCACATACATGATATGATAAATATAGTGAGATTTAATTGGGCATTACGACAAAGTACATAGACCGCTATCCAGCATGCATCTATGCCTAAAAAGTCCACCTTCAGGTTATCAACCGAACCCCTTCCGGTATTAAGTTGCAAACAACCGACAATTGCATTAAGTATGGTGCGTAATGTAATCAACAACTACAGCCTTGGACATAGCATCAATGTTTTATCCCTAGTGGCAACAGCACATCCACAACCTTAGAACTTTCTGTCACCGTCCCGCATTTAATGGAGGCATGAACCCACTATCGAGCATAAATACTCCCTCTTGGAGTTAAGAGCAAAAACTTGGCCAGAGCCTCTACTAATAACGGAGAGCATGCAAGATCATAAACAACACATAGGTAATAGATTGATAATTAACATAACATAGTATTCTCTATCCATCGGATCCCGACAAACACAACATATAGCATTACAGATAGATGATCTTGATCATGTTAGGCAGCTCACAAGATCCAACAATGAAGCACATAAGGAGAAGACGACCATCTAGCTACTGCTATGGACCCATAGTCCAGGGGTGAACTACTCACTCATCACTCCGGAGGCGACCATGGCGGTGAAGAGTCCTCCGGGAGATGATTCCCCTCCGGCAGGGTGCCGGAGGCGATCTCCTGAATCCCCCGAGATGGGATTGGCGGCGGCGGCGTCTCAGTAAGGTTTTCTGTATCGTGGCTCTCGGTACTGGGGGTTTCGCGACGAAGGCTTTAAGTAGGCGGAAGGGCAACGCGGGGGGCCACACGAGGGCCCCACACGCTAGGGCCGCGCGGCCAGGGCTTGGGCCGCGCCACCCTACTGTGGCGGCGCCTCGTGGCCCCACTTCCTTTCCCCCTCGGTCTTCTGGAAGCTTCATGCAAAAATAGGACCCTGGGCGTTGATTTCGTCCAATTCCGAGAATATTTCCTTTGTAGGATTTCTGAAACCAAAAACAGCAGAAAACAAAGAATCGGCACTTCGGCATCTTGTTAATAGGTTAGTGCCGGAAAATGCATAAATACGACATATAATGTGTATAAAACATGTAGATATCATCAATAATGTGGCATGGAACATAAGAAATTATCGATACGTCGGAGACGTATCAGCATCCCTAAGCTTAGTTCTCGCTCGTCCCGAGCAGGTAAACGATAACAAAGATAATTTCGAAGTGACATGCCATCATAACCTTGATCATACTATTGTAAGCATATGTAATGAATGCAGCGATCAAAACAATGGTAATGACATGAGTAAACAAATGAATCATAAAGCAAAGACTTTTCATGAATAGTACTTCAAGACAAGCATCAATAAGTCTTGCATAAGAGTTAACTCATAAAGCAATAA